>NW_010422029.1:0-17031 GCF_000710305.1 Buceros rhinoceros silvestris | reverse complement strand
GCCTTTTCTATGGTGGCAGTCCTGTTTCTGATTGCCTTAGAAAAAAAAGTTCCCATTTGTTTTCACCACACTATGGCTTTAAATGTAACTTCACCAGAATTTACACCCGATTCTATTTTCCTTCTTCAGATTTCGCTCCTACAATTTAAAGACCATGTTTTCAACTCTCCAGAATCTAATTTACTCGTTTACTAATGCTAGTTTTTTTCCCGTTGGGAGGGGAGGGACACCCTTTTAAAAACTGATTTAGACTCACTGAGTCTAAACTCACTGAGACCCCAGTTGCACATCTAAATGTGCTGCAAGACTCCATGATATCTCCAAGCATTTTAGCCTCCAGCTGCTCCTTTTACTTTCCCATTTTTTAACTTGCTTCCTAATGCTTACAATTTGCCACTTTCAAACTGAAAAACACTGCAGTGGGTTTTCTGTATAGCATCTCTTTGGTAACCAGAGTTGTCCTCTTTCCTCCCTGAGAAGACCAGAACCTGTACCACCACACTTTCTGTTCGTATCCAACCATGAAATTCATAGCAACTGCACTGCAAAATTTTGCTGTTGAAGATTTAAAAAAATAATGTACATTAATGGTGAAGATACCTGTATCTAATTCTCTTCAAAACTGAGAACAGAATAAAAGCATAAAGTATGAGCTTAAATACACGCAGCCCAAATGGACCATCACAGATCTTACCAACAGAGCATAACACTGGAAAATTAGCAGAGAAAAATCAGCATTGAAGAAAAAAAATTAATGTTAAAAGTGTTATCCTTTACCTTTTAGAAACAAAACCTAGGAAAGTTTTTTTAAAAAAAATCAGTGTAAAGACATAAAGCACATCTAAGTTATTGCTAGCTCTACTTTTTATTGCCGAGTTATATCTAGCTCTACTTTTCTTGAAGCATCTTCATTAAAAAAAAAAAAAAAGAATGTCTGTGTTATGCAGGATATGAATCTGTTCGAGCAGGACCAGGGAAGGGTCACAAAATCATCAGAGGAGTGGAACACCTCTGCTCTGAGGACAGGCTGAGAGAGTTGGGGTTGTTCACCCAGGAGAAGAGAGGGCTCTGGGGAGACCTTATTGCAGCCTTCCAATACTTGGATGGGGCTTATAAGAAGGATGGGGACAGTCTTTTTAGTAGAGGTGTTACAACAGGACAAGGGGTAATGGTTTTAAACTAAAACAGGGGAGATTTAGACTAGATCTAAGGAAGAAACTTATTACAATGAGGGTGGTGAAACACTGGCTCAGGTTGCCCAGAGAGATGGTAGATGCCCCATCCCTGGAAAAATTCAAGGTCAGGTTGGATGGGGCTCTGAGTGACCTGATCTAGTTGAAGCTGTCCCTGGTCACTGCAGGGAAAGGTTGGACGAGATGATCTTTGAAGGACCCTTCCAACCCAAAACATTTATGATTTCCCTCCTTATTTTCCGTTATATCTCCTTTGAATATGGAAACATCTATTTCCTCTCACCTATATTTATATGCCAAGGTATCACAGCTAAAAATATACCAATTTACAATTTACATTTTTTGATCAAAACTGGCTTTGTAAATAATATAACTCCTTGAAGTGCTATGCAACCAAAGTTTAAAAGTTTGTGCCATTGACTTCCAGGGGCAGCGTGCAGGCTTTTCTCCAGACAGTAGTTTTGGACAGAAGGTGTGCAATAAACATCATAAACCCAAGGGGTTTATCTTTCTTTTCTGTTTCTTTTCAATGGTTTGAGTCAAGTCCACACAGCTGAGGGACCATGACATCATTCACTTTCCTAATTAGCTAAATTCAGCTTCATGAGTTTGCATCTATTGGTTGTCTATTGCCTTCAATCTCAGATTTTAAACAGATTTCAGTATTGGCTTAATTTAAAAGAAGGAAAGTTTTGTGAGGAGAGATGTTTGATAGGGAATCAATTAAAGAAAATCAGTAGACCTGGAGAACTGGTATAAACCATCTCTCCAGAGCCTTTCTACAGAGCACTGCTTAACTTGGTATAAATTGGTTTTGGTCAGGATTTAAACACAGAGCATCAAAAGCTCAGCTGTACTAAACAAAAACTGTACTAACTCCAGAACCAGTCTTACACATTAAGTAACACAGTGGAAAAATGGAAGAACAAAAGATAAATTATTTATAGTTTTGCCAGTCAGGTTTGAGAAGAGGTTTTGGGTTTTTTTAAATGAAAGTAAATGTTAAAAACCTGCAGGTGTTTTTCAGTGTTTTAAGATTTTTGTAAATGCTGCTGTCTAAATAATTTTCTCCAAATGTTGTGAGAAATTCCTGCATTTAGCCGTGAATAAACAGCACTGAATTCTCCACTAAGTCAGCACCTCCAGCTCAGCCCCTTCCTTCAGCTAGTCCTCCCTGCTTTTTCCAGAAGTAGTGTACTAGCTGGGATCTGAGATACCGCTTGGGGAACACAGCAATAGAAACAAAATAAATTTTACTCCAAAGAACATTTCAGAGAAATTTAGGAGAATTATATCAGGAATTAACTTGGCTCAGGCTACACAGAGGCACTACACGTCCTGTCCAGTAGGGTCTGTTATACCGCCAGTAAAACGTAACATTTTATCTGCTCTCTTTAGATTTACATTTAGCCCCACTGCTTCTGGCTCCTGCAGTAGCCCACACAGAGCTCAGGGGCCTGGTGGTGGCACTCTGGCGATGCTGGAATGTTCACCAAGATAAAGCTTGACAAAAGGAAGGTACAAAATGCAAACTAAGCAGGATGTGTAACCAAGAGCCTCCTCTCCTTAGAAAATAAAATTATTACTTAATAGGGAGGAAAGGGAGGAGGCAGAAGTATCAGAGAGCAGATGTTTTTTGGACAGACTGTGCCCTCTACAAACACTAACATTGTCTTAATACGCCCAAACCTTTTCATTGAGATAGAACAATGCAAATAGCGAAGGCAGTCACACGAACAGGTACTAAGACAGGACTCAGCCCACAAAGGTGACATAAAAAGTTGACTCCATGCACATTTTTGAAAATAAGTCTTATTTCTCCTGTTCTCTCATCTGCTTTGAAACAATTTTTAGATACTCTTTCAGAACATTGTTAAAATAAATAAGATAAACAAGCTTGTGCGCTCTGAAATATAAAAGAGTATAATTGTAACAAATAACAGATAATCTAATTGGAGATGGGACTCTGGAGTTTTTTGAAATTTTTTTTAAGACTGTCCTTTGGGTTTGCAAAGCAGCATTTTGTACATTTTAAAATCCAACCTTCTGCAATCCACATTCCAATGTCAGTTAGACTGGATCTATAGAGACACAGAGACAAGTATCTTTTTATTATGGTAATAAAGGACAAGAGGAATACATCCTTGTGAATTTGTTCCCTTTGAAAACTTTATCTATCAAAAGAGAAAACCATCATGTTTTTAAAGACAGCAGAGCTTTAAAATACCCATTTCCTATCCGAGGCTGATGTTAACTGCCTGGGCTTTATATTTTCTTAAGCATTTACCCATAAAATCATATGAAAATATTTTCTAACACACAATAAAATATGCCCAGTCTATATACTTATTTCATTCAACTTTTTAAAAAAGACTGCATCCTAAAAAGTAAAACCACTTTTAGTTACAAACCAATACACAGATTAAAAAGACTAACTTAATTTTTTTTTTTTAATCACCACTAGTGGTACTCTAGTTTGAAGAGTATACTAACTGTGCTCTTGCCTTCTCGCTGTCCTCCCCAGTCCTGGGGACACCTGCCTGAAGCTAAGGGGAGGCAGTAAGTGGGTGTAAGACAAGAACCTGCCGCATTTCCCCACTTACCCCTCTTTGACATCCTGCAATGCAGCTCCTTCATGTTGGCTCCTCTCCAGTGCTGCTGAAAGGCCCTCCGGGGTCTCATCCAAGCATCGGCCCCTTACACCGAGAATCCAGGCACTCTGCTCTCCCCACACTGTGCCACTCTCCCGGCATGGCAAGCAGCTCCAAAACCGGGCTACCATTAACCAGCTCTTCACCTTGCACCCCAGGGAGAGGAGCGTCCTTCAGGGACCCTACGCTCCCAGATCTCTCACAGCCCACTTTCTCATCACTCCTCTCTTCTACCTCATGAGTACTGATCAAACCAAGTGTGATCTGGCACTGGACAGTCTTCTGATCAATAAATTACTCTGCTTTACATGGTTCAAATTTAAGCTTTTATTTGGTTTTTAAATTAAAAAAATAAATTTCATTATTAAATAGTGGAATGGGTCTAATCTAATGTTTACATATTAATTCACTTGCTTTAGGATACCACCAGAGAAATAATTAAAGTATACCACCGGGACAAAACTTTCTGTTAGAAAGCTCAACAGTGGCATAATTCAGTTAAGCAGGAAAAAAATCCCAGAAGTCTTAATGTTTACAATGAAAGTTAGAAGTAAACCTCTGGTTTTAGCATCATCCAAATCTAGTTTCCATCACAAAGGCAGTCATTGTATTCAGAATACTATACCACAGTGCTAATGTCATCGGCTTCGTCTGGTTTCTTTTGCCTGCTTGGCAGGGATTTCAAGTACTCAAGGTGCCTCCTTGCATCCTCCTGATTTTGCCGGACATAATAAACCACATATGAGATCACCATGGTGAACCAGCCAAACATGGTGACCAGCATGGCGTAATCGGTAGTCTTTTTAGGAAGGTTGCAGAGGTCAGCATCGTTGGCAGCGTTGAGGAATGGTCTCCCCGCGTGTTCATCCAGCACAGAAGTCTTGCAGATGACATTGTTGGCCGTCTCGTGGTTGGAGGCCATGCTCCTCAACACCTGCTGCAGTGTGCAGTCACAGTGCCAGGGATTGTTGGCAATTCTTGCTCTGGCCTTTAGGTTGTTGAAAGCGTTTTTGTGCACGCTTTGAATCCGGTTGTCAGACAAATCCAGAGTCTGCAAGGTTTCTGCCACCCCTTTAAAGGCATGTTCATCTATAAACTCAATCCCATTTTTTGATAAATTGAGGACTCTCAGTTGGTGCAAGTCCTTAAAAATCTCATTGGGGATAGATGTTATCTGATTGGAGTCCAAATAGAGTAAGACTGTTTCTGGAGGAAGATCTCTGGGTATTTCCTTGAGGTTTGCATTGCTACAGCTAACATTCAGACCTCCGGAGTGAGAACAGAGGCAGCCTTTCGGGCACATACTGGCAGAATGAAAGCACAGTATCATGAGGACAAAACTTTGTAAGAGAAGACACATGGAGAGGGAACGAGTTAACCACAGGTCTACCAAATGCATGCTGGTGTGTCAGCATAATCACATGACCATTTCTCATTCAGCCAACATTGGTGGGAAAAGGGTCGACAAAGCTGAAATGTGGCTTCATTTTCTTCAGTGGGATTTGCAAAAACTGACTAACATGTGGGCTTCCTCATGGTCAATACTCTTCTTAGAAGCACACCTACAGAAAGGAAGGAAAAAAAGTTCCTTATACCATAAACTCCAATCCCAATTTTGTTTTCTTTAAAAAGATAGAAATAAAATGAAGTCAAAGTTAAATGCAACGCTAAATAAAAGATCTGTTATCCTATCTGTGCACCAGAGGGTGTATTTAGGTAACTCCCATTAGCAGTAACCTCAGTTTAGTACATAAATCCCCAGGACATTTTTAAGAGGATAGACTACACTTACCACAAATTGCACAGGTTTGGTCTTTAATACTTATTAGAGGCACCTGTTTGTTTTTATCACAGACTTTTGTAGAACAGCTATAAAACTAAACTACATTTCCCCTTGCTAAAGTAGAAGATGCATTAGTAAGAGCTAACAGTTGGATCTCCAGCAAGAGTGACAGGTTTAAGAGAGGAATTTGTAGTGGTTGATGTGAACATATCTCAAAATTATTTTAAGTCCAAATCAAAGTACTTCAGCAAGGAAATAGTTTTACTACATCAAGAAACAAAAACTAAGCAAACCAAATGCTGCTCCAAGACACCACAAACATCCGCTATCTCTTTGTTTGCCTCCCCCTCCTTCTCTTCTGCTTTTGAACACTGGATTTCCTGTATATTCCAGCATTTTGTGAGATTCACAGTAGTCATTTCTACTTCTGTTTTTCTTGAAAATTTTCTTTTCAATTAACATAGAGAAAAAGAAAGAAAGGTAACAACTGCCAAAAACTCACACACCCCAACCTCCAAACAAAATAAAACTCACACAAACCTATGTAGGAGCCAAACAAAAAAATCCTATTCATGGCATGTAACTTGCCAATAGAACATACAAAAAATACTGTTTCCGCTTCCCCCCTCTCGTGTTGGCTTAAAAACAGTAAATATCCAGGAGCTTTTCTATTTTCTCCTTTAACTGGAGCACAAACACAGAAGTCTGAAATGGTGACCTATAAGGTTTCAGAGACAACTTCCTTTATTTTTCCCCCTATTATGGAAAACTATGAATTTCTAACCACAACAGGTCCATTTGTTTTCTTGTACATACCCTCTGTCTTTGTAGCAGTTTGGATATTTGAAGCCTCACATATTAATGGTTTGGATTTTTTTTTTTTTTTTCAAACCCACACTGCAGTCCACTGTATAACAAAATCCCTGCAGGGAGGATATGTGTGATTTTACATTAAAATTGCATTGTAACCATTTTTGCCTGCAGAATTCACATACTAATTGTAGTTTCTAGCACATTGCAGTAATACGGATCGGATGTGTCATGCAGAATTTCAAACCCACAGCTCAAGTTTTATTTAACCCTTTTGCTGCGGCTAGCAACAATGTGTAGCTACGCATTGCGTAGTGGTAGCTACACAATGTTGGTGGTTGGTTGGTTGTTACCATCAGAAACCCCAAAGGAAAAGAACAACCCACAATTCAAGCACATCTTAATAGCATGTATATTATGTGCGATTATTCCATTGCTATGGCTCGGGAATGGCAAAAGCTCAGCATGCTCTCACTGGAACTACCACGAAGAGTAGTGTATCACCACTACTCTTCAACTTATTTATTGCTCAAGAGAGACTACCCAGAACCTGAAAAGAAAATATACCCTCGGGCTCCATAAAACCTCTATTCCGAAATTAAAAGAGAATTGTTAGTAATGAGAAGCTGTGAGGTTAACCCTGGAAATGTGAAAGCAGTAAGAAGGGGAAGTAAGCAGAGCATAAGAAGCTCCCTGTGAGAATACAGAGGTGAGGTAGCACCTCCACAATCAATGGAGTCCTGCAGGAACTCAGAGAAAAGGATTACGTGAAACAGGGTTTACATGAAAGAAGCCAGTTGCACTGGGGGCATCCTTGCCATTTCTCCCTGTTGCTCTTGGGCCACCGCAGTGCCTAGTCTTCAGATCAGGCAGAAATCTGCTACACAAGGAGACAAGCTCCAGAAGTTGTTTTTTCCCAGCCTGCCCAAAAGTGCTAAGTACTTTCTAAAACGTGTAGCCCATTCGGAGGCCAAGCTGGAGCTGGCAGCTGCTCTCCCTGGCAGCTCCAAGCTGGTAATCTGCTCCTCCCTCCCCATCCCTGGGTGCTGATGCAAGAAGGCCTGTCCTCTGGAAAAACAGCCACCTATTTTCTCTGCCCTTCATGTTTACATCTCTCACTACTGTACTGCACCGAAAGAGTAGATGAGTGGGCACAGAAGGAGCATCAGGTTATCACCTACTACTCGTATAAAGTGGTTTCCCACCAATACTGGAGTCCTACCACAGGAATGGACTCGGGCGAAAAAGCAATGACCTGGGGTGACACTGGGGTGAAAAAGCGAAGAAGTAGTCTCAGATGCTTAATTTTGTAGAAGCATAAAAATCATGCTCTTATCACCAGAGTGTGACAATTAAATACCCTATTTGCTTCATTACAGGCTACAAAGCCCTTGCCAAGCTGGAATTACACAATGGACCTTGCTGAGCCTTCCACAGCGCAGCTATGCCACCAAAGATCATGTATCAAAGAGGGTCCAAACACCAAAGACAATGTGGAACATCTTCACCCCCCTGAAGACAAATGAAGCTCTTTAATGTATTAATGTGTTTAGAGTGAAAGAAGAAGGATTGTTACAGACTAAGCAGGAAAGTGTTTAATGACGCGATGCCTCTTCCAAAGAGGTAACTAAGTAAATGGATGAAGAGGGAGAAAAACTCCCAATGTTTTAAGTTGTTCAAAAGAGCACATACAAGTTTAAACCCATAATTAACAACCCAGTCAAGAAAACTTAGCTGAGCAAGAATAAAGCTCAGCAAATTCTTGCTAAATTAACTGGAAGCAACCCAATGGGACTAAGCAGAGTCAGGGGAAACACAGCTTTGTTTACTTCCATAATCAGAATATCTGATCCCAGGGATATCCGAGGTCTGGGTTTCCCCAACAAACTTTCAGCAAGGATTTTCTTGACTCACAACCTAGTGACTGCAACAAGAGAAAAGAGAACTAGCATTCACACATTTGTAATATCACAGGAAGACTTTTTGCTTCTTGAGCATCTACCTAATTTTCTTTGGTTGGAACACAGTAGATAAAGAAGGAGGTACTGAAGCTGGAATAAAGACAAGAGATATATACCAGACAGAAATACTAAAGACTAGAGAGAAAGGGATGGAAGACACAGAATTAAAATAAATTTATTAACTAATTACAGAGCTGCAATAAAGAAAAATTTAAAAATCAATTAAGTAAATGAAGGCACAGGGAAATGACTGGAATACTACAATCACAGGTAACAGCATGATATATAAAAGCTTTTTGTGTACATTTCTAAAATGCAAGTACAAACATAGAAAACCTAATGTACAAGTCAAATATTGCAGGGCAATAAAATCACAGTGGGAAGATTCCACAAAAGAATTCTTTACAGTCTTGCAATTTAAACTTGCTTTTCAAGCTTCCCTCTTTTCATGCTCCACCAAGACCATTCGCTCAGTACAAACACCCAACGACACAGGAAAATGTACAAATTCTCAAGGAAAGCACATTTGCTTTTAATACATGGTGAGATTTCTACTGAGCTTCAGGTAACGGGTACTTGTCAATGTTTGTCTTTCCAGCGAGCAAAGTGCAGAGACTGCATCTCAGCACCTGAGTGTGATACTACTAAATGAGCTGTTTGATTAACAGTTCTCCCCACAAGAAATTAGTGATTTAAAGAAACATTACTGCCTCCAACTAACCACCTGGAAAATAGGGCTTGCAGACTGGGACCCAAGTCACACAGGAAGTCCATGACAAGACTACCTGCAATATTAATTTATGCTGTTGTATCTTCAGAACAAGATATATGAGGACAGGACATCCTGTAACCATCACACAGAACAGCATAAAAATGATACAGAGTGAGACTTTTTGTTGTTTAGGGCAATGTTAAGACAATAAAAGCTGCATAAAAAAAGGAATCATAAAAAAAATTAAAATACAGTTAAAGATGTCTGACTTAACAAAAGAGAAGGGGAAAAGCAAGTGGAGGTAGAAGTGGTTTCTTCTATGGTGTAGAGACTTTGAGAGTCCCACGTGGCAGCTCTTCAGTTATTACCCAAGTGCTCAAACACGTGTGAATAGCTCCTCACGGCCCTCCACACAGCCTCTGCCCCCATAAAAAGTGAGTGGAGCAGCTGCTTGCTCTTGAAGGCCAGTCACTGCTCTCAGAGGACTCAACAGGAGAGATTAATATCAGCCATAAGAGGTATCCTGCCTACAGTATTTTAAACACAAACACAAGCCCCTCAACCACCATGATCAGCGTGCCACCTCCACCAGGATGAAGGCAGCAGAACCACTTGATGACTCTCTTCCTGAAAATTTGTATCTATCTCCCAGATGGGAGAGAAAGATTTACTCCCTGCTTGTTCACCAAATACTGCCTTCATACATTATGGGTGCTTCAAAGATTACTTTCTAACACTACAAAAATTACCTGTGACAGACAAGCACCTTTGTTCAAGTGGCTCTAATACCACTCCTGCAACCTGGGGCTGAGTGGGAGCAGCAGGACACGAAGGAGAACACAGCAGCTGCTTCTTTCTCATCTCTCTGCTACCTGTGCACTACAGAACAGGAGATTTCTTGGGAACCAAGTGAATTCCTCCAGAAAAATAAAACAATTCTTTAAAACAACACTGCCCATCTACTGTCACCAGGGAAGGCATGGTGGCATGCCACAGCTAAGGGCAATCTCACTAGCTGCACAGGTAGACTCTGAGCTGGGCAACTCAACCATCTCTGCGGCTTGAGGACACCATCAGGAAATTTAATTTAGCAGTTGAAACAAGAATCTGGTCTTGAGTCTCGGGACAAACTCTGTCTTTCACGCATCTCTTCCTGGCACTCCTCAAAGGCAGTGCGGCTGTCTGGCTCTTCACAGCACAGCTACCTTGAAGGTAGGCAGTTAAAATGCTATGAAGCACCGAAACAGAGAGATGCCAATTGCTGCTTGTGAGGTGCCAGGTGATTTAAATTCCCAGATGAAAGTCTCTAGCAGTGGAAGATTTTCAGGATCTCAGAACACAGCAAGATGAAATCCTAAAGCAGTAAGAAGAGAAATTAATAGAAGCCAACAGCAAATGAGGTGGGAAAAAAGGGGTGCAAAAGATCACTGATTCAATGAATAATTGAAATGTCATGATTAATCAGAGCGAGACTGAACTCCAATTACATAATGGATTCATTATCTAATGAAACATCAAATGTACTCAAACTATAATATTCTCCCCTAAGACGGGGCTCAGAATGCCAATCAACATTTCGTTCCCAAAAACCTCCCAGTATAGACACCTTTCTAACAACTGCTGATGGCAAACTGCTTCCCGTCGCAGAAACAAACTGTGTAGGTAAAAGTTTACAGATCCTAAGCTACGAATACCCTCTCTAAACAGACAGGGAGTAACAAAAAGTTCATTTGGCTCTCCTCAACCATTTTAATCTGTATTACTTTCTGACTGTAACACTCCTTACTGCATGTTAACAGCTTAATTATACTGTAGGGGCAAATGAATTAGTACTTTAAGACTGATGGGTTGGGTTCATGTTAAAAAATGTATTTGACTTTTCTCCCTTTTCATGTCAAGTTAGGAATTATAAGTCATCTGATAAATACTTGTGTGAAGCTTAGCAGTTATAGTAACAGATCAATGACAAAAATATTACCAATTATCTCCTATCTTTCCTATGATACTTTGCTCTGGGAAGTCTTCTGTGGCAACACATTTCTTGGAATGAAATTTGATATGCTTGGTGGAAATCGAAGAAACAGCTGTTGGGGATGCTCTTTCAAACCCTAATAAAGACTGAGTTACTTGGTTTTTAGAAGGTGTTCACTGCTGTCTACTTTTCCCAGTTATTTTCTGTATCCTCTTCCTACAACTTAAGACTACAACAGGCTCCCATCCCTTCCCTGAGCAATATAAAGGGAGGGGATGGGAAATATAAGCAATGTCTTGTATGCGTATCTATGCCATTTGAAATGGAAACAAAACATTACATAAACTTGCACTGCATCATGTTCTAGCAACCTGAACTAAATTAAAAATGAAAGGCATAAGAAAGAAGATAAATACCATCATCTCTTGAAAATCATTTATCACTATATTTGCAAGAAATTGACTTGACAATCTAGAGAAGAATGAATGAAGTCTCAAGATGTGTCAGTTACTGCTCAGCAAACATATCTGCAAAATGGGGGTTTTTTACCACTATATAAGAGCATATAGAACCACATTATAGATGCTAAAGGGAAATGCTCCAACACAGACAAATTACCATCTGCAAAGAGTTCTCCAAAGCAAATAATTTGTTTCTAGATTAATTATTAGTATGCATTAGAGTAAAAAACATTTTTAGAGTTAGCAAGTCACAGTCACATTTTCTGAGACAACACCAACATCTATCCTCTTTGGCAAAAAACCACTTTCCAGCAGCAGCTGAGTCAATCCTCCATATGATCTGTACTAGAAAAATACATACTTTGAAAGCTTAAAATACCCTGGATAAAGAGACCCAGACTAAAGTTTTCTCTGAAGTCTGGTTATGAACTGAATGCCTAGGAGCTTTTCACAATTAGGCAATGCAGTAGGTTTTCAATGTCTCAGAGAATCCAGTGGAAAATGCTTCCAGCATGAGAGGTGAATTTCACAGTATTTGCTGATCTATTTTTCTCCCATAATATAAAATAATGTGATCAAAGTGAAGAAGACAAGTGCTTGGTTGAAGCCATACCCTGACTCTAGCCAGTAGCTAATGATGAATGCTCCTTCAACTTAATTCTGCAGTACCATATCAGAGAAAAAGTCTTCTTGATCTCGAGATAATTACATTGATCAGCTCAATGATTACCAGCATAATCAGTGACAAGTCTTGCAATTTAATCTTGATAACTGCATCTGGTGACTGCAGATGGTGTCCTTGTCCAAGTGAAAAATCTCATTCTTATTTTGCAAAGTCTAACCCTGGTAACAAAACCTGTGTTATCAGAAACTAATAGGCCTTCAAGGTACCACCTTGCAATTAAGGTACTGCCTTTCAAAGATAAGCGAGATTCAGACCAGAGAGAGACCTTTCTTCCACTTATAAGGGCACTTATTTGGTTCTGCATACTGCTATCTTCAGGCTCATTTGAGGTTCATCCAAATGTTCCTGCAACTTAGGCAGTAGGAAGAGAGAAGCTGTAATTAGGCTGGGGAAGCTGTGCTGATAATAAAAGTCAGCAGGGCAGAAATAAGCAGGCAAACCTGAAGGGACCATTCAACAAGGAACATGTTAGTGGCTTTGTAAAGTTAAAACAGTTGCATGAAGCAGCCAGGAAGACAGCTTCTGGCAGCAGATACCCAGGCACCAGGGAGTCCTAGAAGAAATAAAACCTGTAACAGACTCCAATGTAACACAGGGAACAGAGGAGGAGAATGAAGCAGAGCATGACTGGAAGACTGGAAGTTGCTTTTTCCAGCTGACCCTCTGCCACGGAGCAGGATCCCAGGAACCATGACAGGTTACCTGAGACGAGCCCATCTCTTAGGTTATACACCTCAAGAGGAAATACAGATGTGAGCAGAGGTAGTCCCGTAGCGGCAGTTCAGCATCCAGTTTCACATACTCTTGCTTTTAATAGGGATCTGTGTTACCCTGGAGTGTTAAACCACAGGAAACCAAGGCTCCTTCCTTCTGTGCACAAATGCCCAGTGACATAAACACGGAGCAATAATCTAAGGCACAAGAAATTTGCAAGGAAAGAAGCCAGGGCAGTATAACTACTACTAAAATGTAACAATCTGATTAATATCCACAAGATGGGACTGCAAAGAAAAAGAACGTACTCTCAGACCAACTACTCTGTATCAAAAACTCTGAAAAGTGGGGGGGGAGGGGGGGAACACAAACTAAATTAACACTAGGGGACAAGGGAATAGAGTTCCTCACCAATTATTAATTCAGCTCCTAGTACTTTGAAATATGCTAATTGTATAGTAACAGGACCTTTAAGGCATGCAGAAGTAGAGTATCTGATTCAGAAAATGTCTGTTCAGAAAAACATGTTCTGTGAAAAAAATGTCTGTAAAAACTCTGAAAAGTGGGGGGGGGAGGGGGGGAACACAAACTAAATTAACACTAGGGGACAAGGGAATAGAGTTCCTCACCAATTATTAATTCAGCTCCTAGTACTTTGAAATATGCTAATTGTATAGTAACAGGACCTTTAAGGCATGCAGAAGTAGAGTATCTGATTCAGAAAATGTCTGTTCAGAAAAACATGTTCTGTGAAAAAAATGTCTGTTCAGAAAAATAAAACGTGTGACACTGGTATCTAAAGAAAAGCAATAAAATTTAAAATTCCCAATTAAAAGCTCTCAACTTCAAAGTCAATGCTCAACACCACAAAACCACAATGTTCTGTTAAAGAAATTCAGATTGTGACGTATCAGCAAAAGACACAGCAAGTATGGAGTAATTATGAGATCAATAAGCAATTAAGAACTTTAAGAAGACATTCAAGTGACCTTCCGGAATCAAGTGATACACTGAGTTAACTACAAGCCATTTGGGATTGCTGAAGAAGCTGGTTGATCAGTGATGCTGGTTTTGCTGTGCCAATGGTTATTAAACCTGCACACTGCCAGTTGCATAGCTGAGAGAGCAAAGAACACATCTACACCATCACACACATCTATACTTCCCAATTCTGTAAGAGAGGTGTCCAGCAAAGGTATGATAAACCTCTACCCTATCAAAACACCCACCACTAAAACCACATATCCACTTCTAATATTTTAATCCATGAGCAGCTTCAAATAATGCCAATTTCTTTTTCACAAGCTTGTCAGATAAACCTGTCTTTCTTCTTTCAATGAATGTCATAATACCAGGCTAATAATAGATTTTATTTCTATATTTAGATATCATTATTGCTCTAAAAGCTGAACGTGTGACAGTCTGGAATAGTTCGACACAGGGCTTTTGTACTTCCATGAAAGCAAGATTAACAGGTTCCCATCAGGACTCGCGTTTAGTTCCACTGGCTGCTACCGGCTTTAGAGGCTGAAGAGAAGACTAGCCCAAATACTTCTGCAGCTCTGTTTCCGCTGAGGATCTCCCAAGCAAGCAAAATCTAGCAGCAGAAAGCTTCAACGCCATCTTGTGCCGGCAGCATTTTCCTAATTAAGAGTTTAAGGCCAGATGGAACCATTAGATCATCTAATCTGACCCCCTGCCTATCCCATGATGTGTCATTTTACCAGTAAACCGCACACTGAGCTCAGTAGTTTAGGTCAAACCGAAGCATGTCAGAACTAAGAAGACCGCTGTGTGCCCAAGGTAGTACTTTTGCACCTGCAGTCCTTGCACCATCTCATACTGGGAGGTAACAGGATGCCTTCAGCAGAGTCAGAATGCACCCAGAAACCTCAATTCCATCAATACCCACCACAGCAGTTAAACTACTCTAGGAGACATACCTGCTCCACCAGGATCTACACACCAAGCAAGAGTGTCTGTTTTCGGAAGAAAGGCTACATTGACAGAAATGTTAGACTGCCTATCTCACAGAGCTGCACGGTGCCATTTGTCTCCAAACGAGAGTTAGAAAAACCAGCTATGTTTTAATGTGCTGGTGAGTTGCACCAGGCCCTCAGCTGCCATTAAAGTACTTTGCAAATTACACGTGTTCCACCTAAGCAACAATCAGCATGTTTCCACTCTGAAATGAATGCTCTAGAGCATTTCCGAGACTTACCAGGAAGTCAGGTAAAATCATTTTTTTTTCAAACCACGCAGCATTTTTCCAAAGTCATAAAAAGCTCACTGTATAAATTTCTCTTCTGAGGACATATGATAATAGCAAGTTGTTATTACGTCTTGATGTAGGATGTGAAATCCTTTAAGGGTTCTCTGACCCCTACTCAGCAAAGAATATTTAGCCTAGCTGCAACTCAGCAGCTTGGTGAGAGGCTGGTGAATGTTCAGGGGGCTGATACAAAAGTTGTTTATCAACAACTGCTTAATAATAGGAACAGCTCTAAAGGAAAAAAAAAGGATCGGCATTTCTCAGTGGAAATAAACACCACTCTTTATCAGACATGAAATCTAGCTGTGCTAAAAAACAAAAACAAGGCACAGCTGCTTCATACTGAGTGAGCAGAGATTTTCCAGTCAGTCGGTCGTTCTTCCCACGGAGAAAAGAAAGGAAGAGCCAAAACAAAGTGTTACAATGGCTGCTGCCTCCAAGATGAGAACAAACTGTTGAGGTGACATCTATTCTAAGGAAAAAGAGGTCTTTATTAGCAGCACCAAAGCACAATAGGAAGAGACCGAAACTCAGTTCAATACAACCCTTACTCTGAAGACAAGAATACATCAGCTCTTTGTGTGCCCCCATGGAGGTTATACAGCCAAGCTGACTTTGGCGGAGCTAGCTGATACAAAAAGCAGGAGTTGTGAAGAAAAAAAAAATTATCTTGATTAGCTGGGCAATGATCCAATGAGCAAGACACTGGAGGCTGCAAGTTCACAGCTGAAGAAGCTCAGGTAGAAATAATTTATAGCAAATTAAGTTAGGTCACAATAATGAAATTTAAAGACAAGTGGGACATGATTTATTTTACTAAGGCTTGTTGAAAAGTGAAAACCAAGCAGAGCTAATAAGAGGGCTAATTTAACTCTGGTTACAGTTGGTATTGGCACAAAGATAAACTTAACCTGACGTATTTAGAATGGCAAAGAGAATCTAAGAATAGGATTTATTAAAAAAAAAAATTAAGCCATTTTTCTAAATTGCAGGGGGAGCAGGGCAATTTGGGTCCTGTGAATCACTACTGCTTGTTTCCCAATTTTAAAATATCCTGGCCCTCAGTGGCAAATGCAGCGATTACAAGCTGGGAAGAGATATATACCAACACTTGTGCTTCAAGCCCCCACCCATTAAGCAGCAGGGGGGAGGATGGAAAACTCTAATGGGAGAAGACCTCGTAAGATGCTGTCCCCTCACAGGTGACTAGAAAGCGGCAGCCATGGCAAGAAGGATGCTTTTATCATTGAGGGCTTTGCAAGTTGCCTCAGTAGGTCATCCGGTGGCAGCCCAGGCTTTGGCTTCGTTTGTCAACAGATGCAGTGCCATTACGACCTCAACTGCCCCTCCTGCCACCCACCTGCCTCTCCCTCCTCACACTGTGAAAAATGGCAGGCGAGGGGAAAACAGACACTTTACAATGGATGAATGTAGCAGTTTGCAGGAGGGTGGAAGAGAGAGAGTAATGAAAAATCTTTAATATTAAAGTAATAAAGCTTGTGGCCATTTTTCAGTTTGAAATGCACACCACCATAAAACAATGCTTAAAGGCACTTGCTTCTGTTCCAAACCACCTGCACGCTAAGGCACCCTGCTATTAGCACAGAAGTTGTTTACTACCCGTCTCATTTCAGTCTGATTCCAGAAGAGCCATAAAGCTGAATTTTGCCACTCAGTACAGGACCCATGTGACCTTGGGATTTCTTTGGTACGACAATCCCCAACGTGTCACCCGAGATCCCTGCTCAGTCACTAACCCACTCATTTCTAACAAGACGTATAAAAGTCACGTCAGAGCAAAGGGAATCTGTGCTACC
>NW_010422028.1:11320-11536 GCF_000710305.1 Buceros rhinoceros silvestris | reverse complement strand
CGTCGTGCACTGCTCCGGGACCTACGCAGGGGAGACAAGATGACAACAAAGGACAGCGTTAAGGGCTGAGCGGAAATGAGCACACAAAGGGACCCCCCGCACATCCCCCCCATCGTTCCCACAGTTTTCCAGCCCATTCACATCCCACCTCCCCCCACCATGCTGGGCGTCCCCCATGCCCAGGAGGGCTGTTGCGTTCCCTGCCTGAGGCGGGGC
>NW_010422028.1:10382-11308 GCF_000710305.1 Buceros rhinoceros silvestris | reverse complement strand
AGGCTCTGAGCGGCACAGATTGAGGAGGTAGGCGAGGAGCGCGAGGGACCTTTAGAGGAGGTGGCCATCTGTTTTTGGAGGAGGGCACTGAGGGGGGCCACCCCCCACCACGCTCGGAGGTCGCCCTCCGCAGAGAGTTTCATGTGTGGTAGGATGTCAAAAAGAAGCCACGACCACGGTTGGGCCCCTTAGGAAGGAGCGCCGGCACGGTGCCTACACCAGGCAAGGCTGGGAGCCGAGCAGGGCACAGAGCTGGGAGTCCAGGTACAGGGACATAGTTTAGCGGCAGAGGTTTTCAGGTGTGGTAGGATGTCAAAAAGCAGCCACGACCACGGTTGGGCCCCTTAGGAAGGAGCGCCGGCACGGTGCCTACACCAGGCAAGGCTGGGAGCCGAGCAGGGCACAGAGCTGGGAGTCCAGGTACAGGGACATAGTTTAGCGAGGAGAGGAGCCTCCTTGGGCAGGCAGGTATTCAGTGGTGGCAAAGGGGCAAGGACAGGGGATGAAGCGGGGACAGCCCGTCATATTCCAGAGAAGTGCAGGCAGGGGCTCAGAAGGAGCGGGGCATCTCTTCATTAGGGTGGTGCTGGCCACGCAGCAGGGGAGCTGCCAGGTAGGGAGCAACAGGCAAGGAGGGTGGGAGGACAGCCGGGCGACGGCCCAGCAGGTTTGAGCTTGGGGAACAGTCACACGTTGGGCCACATGGGCTCATGTCGCTGTGAGGAGCACGCTCTGGCACAAACCTGGCACCTCGCGCCTCAACGTTTTTTGTTTCCGGGCAGCGGAGTCAGCGTTTCAGGCCGCGCGTTCCTATGCCGTCGACTGCAGCTCAAGCCTTGCCAGGGGATGAGGAGGGTCAGTGGAGGAGTGTGCACCTCATGTCAGAGGAGAGGAGGAGGCGCCGTCACCCAGTGGCAGTGGCCGCT
>NW_010422028.1:8565-10311 GCF_000710305.1 Buceros rhinoceros silvestris | reverse complement strand
CCCCGAGGGGTGTTGGCCGCTGGAGCCCGGCCCGGCCGGGGCAGCCGCGAGAGCGAATCCCCAGGGGAGGCCCCCTGGGACTCTCAGGGTTCAGGGCACCGGGGAGGGGAGAGCGGCTGGTGCCACTGCAGGGGACAGGTATAGGGCTTATTTCCAACAGGCAGGCGTCTAGGATGGCTGTCAGAGTGGAGCAGCTGCCAACATTTTAACAGGGCGAAGTGGAGGGATGGTTCGGCGAGGGACACGTTGTGCGGAGGAAGCCTGCCTCTTGGGCTGCGTTTGTAGGGCTGCAGACATGACGTGAGCCATAGAGCTAATACCGGAGAGCAACAGAGACATCTCACTGGGAGAGGCTGGGTTGCTTGGCGGTGGCGGGTCACAGCACAGGGGCGTGGGGTGCACACTGTTAGGACTGGCAAGACATGAACGCCCGAGAGTTGCCAGGGATGGGCGACCTTAGGAAACAGCATGACCAGGGACCGGCGATCAATGGTGGATGATGCGGGAGACACACGGAACCTAAGGTACACGGGGATGTTTCGGGCTCACGCAATGGGGTCCTTGGCAAGCAGGTTGGGTGAGGCTGAGAATGCAGGTAGGTGGCCACGGGGGAGCGCATCGCCTCTCATCAGAGGACAGCGTACTATGGCAGATTGGAGTTGTCGTGCGCACGAGGATGTCCATTGCAATCAGAGGAGACAGACGGAGAGAGGGAGGCAATAGGGGATTGCCTGCCCGTTGGGCTCGGAGGAGAGACCGAGCATGGGTCTGCCTGAGCTGTCAGTGTCCGTGGAGGCATGAGATAAGACGAGGAGGGATGCAGAAATAATGACAGAGTGCCACGCACAACTCCAGCCAGAGCTGCGTGGCAAGGAAGCTCGGCCGAGAGGGAGGTGGAGAGAGCGGGGTTGTTCGGCTGGGCAGGTCTGTTGGTAAGCCATGGCGGAGAGGAGGGGTCGGCCAGCTGGAGAGGGCGGCTGTTCAGGAGGGCACGCAGGGTGACCACGTCCCGGCAAAAGAGCCGGAGGGATGTGGATGTCTGCCAAGGGACAGGGATGGTAAAGGCAATGCCATAGCGGGTGCACGCTCCCAAGTACCCGGTGGGGATGTAGGCTCTGCAGTGGTCCTGTTTAGTCCAGACATGGAGGGAATGTCAGCAACCTAGGATGAGGAGAAGGCCATGGTGCCAAACGTCTTCAGCCTTTTGTAGCCAGAGAAGTCAACGTTTGGGTGGCAGGGAATGTATCCTAGGCCCCCCAAACCTAAAGCGTCAGCAATCTAGCAGACCCTTAGACATGCATGAGTCCATGGGGCCGGATTGGAATCATGTGAGGGCACCGAGCGAGTCGGCAGCGGCGCCTGCTGAGCCATCTGGGGGCTGAGCAATAGTGGGAGAGGGAGCGGCCTCAGGCGGTGCCACTGGAGGTGTAGGTTGGCCATTAGGGAAAACATGTTGTTAGTTGTCAAGCGGGCCGCAGTGGAGTCCCCATCTGTGGGAGCAGCTACGAGGCGCATCGAGCTGGAGCTGAGGCTCCCAGTGTAGCTTTGGACTTGGTCATGTCAGTGGTTTTAATGGTTGTTTGCAACCTAAGCGGTTCTGTGATTTGATGGGAGTCAGCAGGCGGTCGCTCCAGCCGGGCGGCAGAGGGGGTGTGCGGGGCGCCGTACGTGGGCAGAGCGAGGAGCAGGATCGTGCAGGAGAGGAGGCTGCGCGAGGGCTGTGGAGGCGGGGGGGCTGGGGGGGGG
>NW_010422028.1:6285-8469 GCF_000710305.1 Buceros rhinoceros silvestris | reverse complement strand
GGGGCGGCTGGACGGGCGAGTGGGCTGTGAAGCATGCGATAGGGTGTTTAGCCCGTTTGCTGCCTGGCTCTCTGTGCGCTCCTGTTATTTCTCTCGGTCCTGGTTTTCTTTGCTGTCTGTGTGGATGCCGTTTGGGCCAATGTGTCTAGTGACGCCCAGTGTCTGCCCTCCCTCCATCAGAGCCCGTCCTCCTTGTTGCATACTCGGCCGCATATCAGTCTGTCCCTGTGCACATCTCCCCATTCGTCAGCGTCCACGTTTCCCTCACTTCCTGCATCCCCCTTGAGTTGCCCCCAAGTGTTCCGTGCCCCCACGTCTCCTTGTTTTTCTGGGCATTCTGCCTTCCCACCTTGGCGTCTGTCTGCAGGGCTCATCCCCCCCCTTTTCTTTGGTTGTCACCTTCCTCCACAGGACCCTTCCCAGGCTCTCCTTCCCCACCGGCCCCCAGGTTTCCTCGCATCAGTCACCGCGGGTATGCGGCCGTGAGGTCTGGCCTCTGTGAGGTCCACATCTCTTCGCTTCTGTGCGTTTTCCCCTGCATGGGCCTCGCTCTCTATGTGCTCCCAGAGTTTCCCCTTTGACTAGGTCAGTTTGGATCATCTTTGTCTTCTGCCCGCTGCCCTGGGTTGTCTCTGCACATTGCCCTCTGCCTCTGTGTCTCGGCCCTTGTCTGTTGCTCGCTCTTTCGGTAATTTTTTCCCTGTCTGCTGGATCTCTGGGTCCTTAGTGTCCTTACATCTTTTTGGTCTGCGGGAGACTCATTTGTGTTTTGCTGTTTTGTTCCTGAGCGTTTGGGTCTGTCCCTCTCCCGGCTGTTTCCACGTTCCCCTGAAGGACCATTGGTTCTTTTCCCTCGGTTTGTCCCGTGGTGCATATCTCTCTTTTTCTCTCGTCGTTTCTGGTCTTGCTGTGCCATCTGTCTGTCTGTCTCAGTTTTTGTCATTTTGGGGGCTGCCTCTCAGTCAGTCCTTGTCCCTTTTTTTTTTTTTTTTTTTTTTTCCATCCACATTTTTTTCTTCTTTTTCTAGTTTGGAGGAGGAAGGCATTGCATTATTTCAGTATTTTCTTGAGTTGGGTCTTTTTTGGTTTTTTTTTTTTTTTTTTTTTTGCGCATCACAATTTCATCTCTCTTTGTCTCAGTCGCTTGCACCCTTGCCAGTTAGTGCCATTTTTGTGTCGCTCTGCTGCATCACATCCTTTTTAGTAGCGAAGCGTCCTCTTTTCTGCAGACGCACAGAAACCTTCTCTGTGTTTGCCCGCATCTGCCCGTTCTGTCTTTTGGTGTCCGTCTGGTGTCGGTCTGTCTCAGCGAACCCCCGGACCTCTGACCTTGGGGGCAGGTCTCTTTCTCTTGGTCTCAGCCCAAGTCTCCCGGTGTCTCTCTCCATTTGTCGGGGTGCCAGGCTTCCTTTCCACCTCGGGGTCCTCTGTCCTCTCCCCTGCCCTGTCCCTCTTTGTCCCTGTCCCTCTGTATTCGTGTGTAGATCCACTGCAGTCTGGCCCGTCTCCTCTCCCTAGGTTTGCTCAGCTGCCGGCTCATCCCTTTCTGTGTTGTTCGCCTCTGTAATTTTCTCCTTCCTTAATTGTGTCCCGCGTTTCTGTGTGCATGCCCCTATGTTTTGATAGCCCTATCTCTCGCCTCCTGACACGGTTTATGCCTGGGTTCTTCTCTTGCCAGGAGTTCATGGTTCATGGGTCTCACGGTCCACCCACGAGGCTCTGTTTCTGGCATCCTCTCCACCCCTCTCTCCCTCCATCTTTCTGCAACGTTCGTTCCGGCTCCCCACGTCCCTCTGCTCCCTGATATTTAACCTTCTGTGTTTCTTGATAGGTCTCTTGGGTGTCGGTTGGTGTGTGTCTTCCTCTCGTCATGGCCACCCCACATGTCCCTCTCTTGCGGTGTCTTCACTGTTGTTCTTTGGGTCTCCTCTTTTTCATGTCCACGTCTGCCTCTTTGTCCTTGCTTCTCTAAGTCTCTATCCTCTGTATTTCTCTGTCTGCCCTTTTTTTTGCTTTTGGCTGTCACACTTGGCCCGTTTCCGCCTGTTTCTGTTCTGCTTTATGGTCTGTGTCCCCTGTCCTCTCCTTCGCCTTTTACAGTGTTTCCTGTCTATGTCTGGGTCTTCCCGTGTGGGTCTCCCTGTCGATATTGGCAGGTTCCCCTGCCATCTTCGCCCACCTGTC
>NW_010422028.1:4298-6150 GCF_000710305.1 Buceros rhinoceros silvestris | reverse complement strand
GGGGGGGTGTCTTCTTCGATGCGGCATCCCATGATCTCCCTTTAGTGGCTCTCGGTGCCTCATTGCAGGTCCTTTTTAAATCTTGCTGTGTCACTGGCTCTCTGCTGAGTTTTAGCTGGCCCTTCTGTCTTGGTGTCCCTTTCTGGGCAGTTGCCTGCCATTTGTCTCTCTTGGCCAGGGCATCCAAACGCTCCCCTGTCCTCTTTTTTACTTTTGGCGGGGCTCCCTCCTTGCTCTGTCCTGGCTTTTTCTGTGTGTGCCTCCCCGTTGTGTTGGGGTTTTGGCCTCTCACCGGAGTTTCATTTTTTTGATGGTGTTTTTTGCTTTGGATTTGGAACCCGGGCCTCCTGCTCTTGAGGTTTTCTGTGGGTCTGCATCTTGGTAGGTCCTTTTCTGATTGTCTCTGGTAGCTGGTGTTCCATGTTGTTTTACCTTGTCTCCCTTTTATCTGTTTCTGTGTTGGTGTGTGTCCAAGAGTTGAATCGCTCTAGCCTCACTCTAGATTCTCCTGTGGTTTGGCCTTACTATGTCCTGTGTCTTGTCTCTGTCCCTGTCCCTCCACACTGGCCTCCTAGTCATGCTCTCTCTCCCCACCGTGCCCTCTGTCTGCCTCTGAATCCCGATCTCTCTACTCGGTGGGCTGTTCTCTGTTTCTGTGCTCCCAGGTCGTCACTTCTTGTGCGGCGTATTCCCAGATGTCTCAGCGTCTGCCTCGCCGTCTCGGTCTCTTTGGTCTTCTGCGTCTTGTTGGGGCCTCGGTCTATTCTTTTGCCCTGGTAGGTTCACATCCCTGCTTTTCTTGCTTGCAGATGGCTGTCTTCTTTTGCCCCTCTGTTTGTTTCCCTTTCTCCCTTCGCCTTGGTGTCTCTCTGTGGGGCTCCTCCTCCCCTTTCCTCTCTGGTATTGGTGTATTTTGTGGGAGAGTCTCTCGATCCTCCCTCATGCCTGAAGTGTGGTTCTTGTTTTGACTCTTGTTTCTTTTTCTAAGCGTTCAGGCTTGCGTGTGTGGCTCTGTGCTTTGGTACAAGTAGGTTCTCTACAGCCCTCTCTCTGCACCTCGGTCTCAGCGTGAGCTTGTCTTGTTTGTTGGCTCGTTGAGCGTTTTCCTCTGCGTGTTTCTGGCTGAGCGTGTCTGTGCCTCACTTTCTTAGAGTTTTCAGGTTTCCCCCTCGGTGCAGTCCCTCCTGCCCTCCCTCACTGTCCTCTGTTCTCTGTGGTTCAATGTGCATGTTGTTCAATGTTGCACTTTGCCTCTGTGAGCTCTTTAATGAGGTGTCTAGGTCTCTGTCACACTCCCCCGCTCCCTTACTGGTCTTTTTGTTGCAAGTGCAGTTTTTTTTCTCTTGGTCACATGTTCTGCTGCTCCCTCGGGTTTCCCTAGGTTGCCGTGCTTTGTAAGGCTGTCTTAGGTCTGTGGCGTCCGGTCGTTTGCACCCTCCGCCCGGAAGTTTGCACGTCCGCTTGCCATGTTGGTGTTTCCTCTGTATTCATTTGCTGGTCGGTCCCTGGTTCTCCCTCTGTCAGGGTGATGACGTTTTGTCTGTTGGAGTCACCTGAGCCGTGTTTCTGTCTCGTTCCCTGTCCCTTTTATGAAGTCGTTGCCCTGCGTGCTGTCGATGTTTGCCTGCGTTGCCATTTCTGGGTTTGGGAGCCCCCTTGGATGTCGACAGCAGCCTTTGCCATGTCAGCGGCAGTTGGTCTCTGGTCCCGAGCGTGTTCGTGTGCTGTCCCACTTTTGATTTCTGACCTTACTGTTCTTTGCTATTATCTGCTTGTGGGAATGTTTGTGCGGTCTTCTGGCAGTCCCGTGTCTTTTTTTGTGCTACGATACTGGTCCATTTGTCTGGCGGGG
>NW_010422028.1:1152-4150 GCF_000710305.1 Buceros rhinoceros silvestris | reverse complement strand
TCTTCCACGGCCGGATGTGGCTGTTTCAGGTTGCGTGCAATGTTTCCTCGAGGGTTTCTTGTTGTGTGTCCTGCATGTGGCGTAGAGCTGTGTGTCTCTGGGTGTTCTGGCCCCCTCCCCCAGCCTTTGTTTGTTTGGTCCGGCCCGGTCTGGTTAGGAAGGTGTTGCAGTGGCTCTGTTCTATGCAGGTCCTCTCTTGTCTGCTGGGGTTTAAGGGTGATGATGACTCTAGTGTCCTCTCTCTGTGCAGGTTAGTGTTGTCACTGTGGTCTCTGCGTGTTGGTCTGAGGGTCTCTGTTTCGCTGTATTTCAGTGTCCAGCTCGGCGCCTCCCCTGTGTCGTGGCCGTTGTCCTGCCCCTTCCTCCTCCGGCCCCGCTCTCCCTCGCAGGCCTGTCTGCGGTGCTGATGCTCTGGCTCCTCTTCCTCTTGCTGGCACTGGCTGCGTTTCGGGGTTGTTGGTCTGTGGTGTCGCTGGTTTCCTGTGCCCATCCCCATCTCTGTCTGGTGTTCTCTTGTCCTCTGTTTTTGGTGTTGTGTCTGAGTCTGGGTGTTTCTGCCCCCGTGCTTGTCCTCTCTAGCGCTGTGTGGGTGTAGCAGAGGCTGCGTTCCGTAGCCCTTTTTCCTGGGTCCAGTTCTCGGGTGGCAGGCGTGTGATGTTGTGTGCGTGTGTACCTGACAGTACCCTTTCAGTCTGTTGGTCCAGTTTGTTTGTCTGTCTGTCCCTGTGGTGGTCTCTTGTCTTGGCGCCCAGGTGGGCTCAGTGATGACTATCTCTGCAGCCTTTTGGCCCGGGTCTCTGCCTGGGTGTGTGCTTTTCTGTTGGTATTTATTAATGGTGTGTGGTGTTTTGTTTTGTTTTGCAGCCCTCCCGCCTGGCGTGACGTGGCGTCCACGCATCCACTCGGGCTGCCTCCATCCTGACGTGAATTGGTGCCTCGCTGCCTGCCAGAGTTGGTCTCATTTCTCAGCAGCACGGTCGGTGAAGGATTCTGAGAGGCGTCTCGCCGCCTGCAGGATGGACAGCCTCGGTCGCTTTGTCTCCCTTGGTGTCTGCTTGCTTTGCTAGACTGACTGACTGACTGGCCCCTTACATTCTGTTGGCCGGCCTTCCCTCTGACTGACTTGGAGGTGACTTGGAGTGTCGGCCTGCACTTACTGACTTACTGTGCTGCCCTCAACTTGGTCTCAGCCCGTCCTCCTAGACTGTCTGCCTGCCTGGACTTGGTGTCAGCCTGCCTGCCTATCCACCGGGACTGACTTGCTGCCTCCTCAGTCTTGTGCTTGGCCAGCCCCTGCTGTGTGTCTTGCCTGACTCAGTGCCTGTCTTGCTGGTGACAACGACCTAGTCTTGGCCTGGCTGCCTCCTTTGCCCTGCCTGTCTTGGAGCCTATCTGCCTGCCTTGGAGCCTGCCTGCCTCGTGTGCTCTGCCTGCCTAGGAGGCTCCCTCCCTGTCTTGCCCTAGTGTTGGCTGGTCTGCTCTGACTGAGGGCCTGTCTTTCTTACCTGATGATGGCTGTGCCTCCCTGCTGGCCTTCATCTCTGTGTGCGTGCCTGCCTGCTGTTGTATCCTTCCCAATGCTTACCCTGATGAGGATGTGGACCTAATAAACAACGAGAAGTTGTGTGTCGTCTTGCCTCCATTGCCATGATGATTGTGGCACCCGGGTGCTTGTACATACTCGGCGGGTATTAGGGGAGAGGGGAGGAGAGGGACTGCCTTTATTGAGGGTAGTGGGGTGGGGAGGGAGAGCACCAAAACCAGCTGCCAGCCCTCAAGAGGCATCCGTGCCCCAAGAGCAGCCCCTACACCTCAGCATCATTGCACAGGGGGCTCAGGACCCGAGAGCGCTCCCACCTCTACACAAGACACCTGAACACAGACAGACCACAACAGGCACAGGCCTAAACAATACCGAGAGCAAGCACCAGCCACACCATCCACAGGGAAAAAAACCCAACACCTCACACATGGACCCAGGAATTCAGGGGCCAAAAAGGCCAGTCCGACAGGCGAGGCCCCACGAGGCTGCTGCTCCAGCCGGGAGACAGCGACCTCCCACCCCGAGACACCTGAACACAGACAGACCACAACAGGCACAGGCCTAAACAATACCGAGAGCAAGCACCAGCCACACCATCCACAGGGAAAAAAACCCAACACCTCACACATGGACCCAGGAATTCAGGGGCCAAAAAGGCCAGTCCGACAGGCGAGGCCCCACGAGGCTGCTGCTCCAGCCGGGAGACAGCGACCTCCCCCCCCGAGCCAGCCCAGCTCACCACAGAAGCCACCACCAACTCACACAGGTCCCTAACAGCACACACAGGCATCATGTACCTGCAGCACCGCTGTGCAAGCCCCGCCTCCCCAAAGCACCCCGTACACTGCTGCTGCTCCCGTCCCCTCGCTAATCAACACAAAGACACCCAACTGCAGCCAGCACAGGTCCAAAAAAAAGACATGATGCACCCACCCATGTGCCACAGCACACAGGCTGGGCGACACCTGCAGGCACCTAACGCTGCCCAGAAATTTATCCTCCCCTCGACAAAAACAGCACCCGCTGAGGTGGTTGCCAAGGACACGGCAACAGCTCCCCCAAGCACACACAGCAACACCTCCACGATCACACATCAGTCAGGTTTTCCCCAGGTTTTTCCTGCAGGACCCTCCCTTCCTCCGCCGCCAGCCCACATGTTCACCACGCACAATACAACACCCTGCCTCCATCCCGCCGCAGAGCACTAGGAGAGACAAGAGCAGATTACAGTGGCCACCCCAAGGACAAAACCCCCAACACACCATACCCACCGAATAAAAATAAAAAAACCACCGACCCTACCACTGGACACGGCACTGGAGCTCCACAGAACCCAACAACAGACCCAACATTCTATCGCCCACCAGCTCCTAGGACACAACAGAGCCGTGGCTGCACACACCTTGCAACCGCAGGACCCATACCTGCTACCAGGACCACAAACACACCCCTGGC
>NW_010422028.1:0-904 GCF_000710305.1 Buceros rhinoceros silvestris | reverse complement strand
TGGAGCAACCTCTTCCTGCCATCTCACTCGATTCTGGGCAGTAGCTGCTCCCACGCACCTTTGGACCATCCCCCATTTTTCCTCCGCCAAAGGAAACCCCAACCCCCCAGGAAAGCCTCAGCTCCTCTGAGCAGAGACCCACGCACCGGCCCCTCACTCGGCCAAGCTCCCCTTCCAGCCAGCCTTTGGTCCCCAACTGAAAGAGGGCATCGGACTCACCGTGGCTGCCACGCAGAAGCCACAAACCCCACCGATGCTCAGGACGCCCAGGGCCCTCAACAACACATAACCAGGGGCTGCCCTCTTCCACGGGAACGACCGTTTTGTGCCCTGCACGCCCAGCACAGCCGCTCCTTGGAACACACCAACGCTGCCCGGCACAAAAACAGCCTCCTAGCCCTTCGCATTTCCCAGACCGTGAACGGCACCCCTACACCCTCACAGTAGGCAGGCCAGCTTCGTGACTGACAGGTCGAAACCCTCCCACCTGACAATGGTGCCTGCCACGGCCCCGCTGTCTGCCTCCCCTCTACCCACGCCTGCTCATGCTCAAACCCTCCCATATCACTTCCCTGTGCCCCAGACAAGGGGACAGCCAAGAAAAAAGGAGCAACAATCCAAGTAAGTCCCAACAACACAGGGCATTGCTGACCCGCAAGGTTCTACCTTGACACAGGCACGGAGCTGAGCACCCTGTAAAGGCCCTGCTGGCACCCCTCCAGACCAAAACACCACAGTCAAGCCCTCGCCCTGCCGCCGAGCACCCCTGCAAGCCCTAGACCCTCCGCTCCACCCCACACAGACCCCTGATGCTCCCACACAGCGAGGAACCGCAATCCACACCTCTCCTGAGCACCTCTCACATCAGACAGCCCCCCCACACAGCAGCACATCCACACAGATC
>NW_010422027.1:1917-2129 GCF_000710305.1 Buceros rhinoceros silvestris | reverse complement strand
CCCAAGGGCAGGAGGCAGCAGGGAGATCTCTGGAAGAGTGCTCTGCTGGAGGGAAACTGAGGCAGGGAAGGGCTGGGATGGGCCCGTGCTAAGCTACTCAGATTCAGTCTTCCATGCTTCTCCCCACGCTGTGGCCACCCCAATACGAGTGTGCTCAGATGGGGACGCGAAGAAAGAGGATTCGCTGCGTGCAGGGAAAACGCCAGCCGGGT
>NW_010422027.1:1022-1795 GCF_000710305.1 Buceros rhinoceros silvestris | reverse complement strand
CTCCAGCAACAGCCCCGAGCACCCCTCTGCCAGCAGCTGGGGCCCTTCTCGAACCTCTCCCAAGTTCCTCCCGAACTGCTTTTATTTCCTCCTGATAAATAAATGATGCCGGGTGGTGAGCAGCAGCGCAGCTGGGTGGGTGCACCCACTCCCGAGCTGCTTCCCACCCTGGGCCACCGACTCCGGCTCTGGGATGGGGTCCCTGGGCAAGCTCAGCACGGGCGCAGGGAGGCCCCTGGCCTCTAGCTAGCCCCATGGTCATCCCCCAGGGGAGCGCTGGGGACAGCTGTGGGAGGAAGAGCAGGATTTTGTCCTCCAGAATGGGACTCCAGTGTCCCCAGCGATGTCTCCTTCCTCTCCTACAAGGGCACCTTCTACCATCATCGCACCCCACCAAGCTCCCAGTGCCACCACGTCACAGGAAGGACACGGCACTGGCATGACCCCCGTCAGGGGACACCCAGCTCCACGGTGGGGAGCGTGGTGACGCAGACTCTGGGCATGGAGCCACAGGCATCCACCTCCTGGTCTGGATTTGTCCCCCAGCCCTCAGGAGAGGGGGCATTGCCAAGGAAGAGGAGGAGGAGGAGGAGGGTGCGTTCCACAGAAAGAAGGGAAACATCACAAGGACCCCAGAGCAGGGGTCAGACAGCACAAGCGACAAGCCCTGGGACGCAGCCCAGCTCCTCGCGCTGCCCCCGACCTGCAGACTCCCTCGCACGCCAGCACCACAGCACGGGCATGGGCACCAGCTCAAGGGCCCCCTCTGCTCC
>NW_010422027.1:0-287 GCF_000710305.1 Buceros rhinoceros silvestris | reverse complement strand
TGATGCTGTTGGTACCCCAGCCCCGCCCGGGGGACCAGCCGTCCCGGAACAGGGCCTGGGGCTGAGGCGCTCCTTCCCCTCCCGGCCCGTACGGGCAGAGATGCCCAGCGGGAGAGCAGCCGGGCGGCAGGAGGCAGCGGGGGAGACCCTGGAAGAGCTGCGCTGCAGGAGGGAAACTAAAGCAGGAAAGGGCTGGGATGCACCCACACACGCAAAGGGATCGAGAGCTGCTCCCAACCCCGCGGCCAGGCCGGCAGAGGTGCGCAGGGAGGTGGGAAAGGTGAGAA
>NW_010422026.1:3972-10198 GCF_000710305.1 Buceros rhinoceros silvestris | reverse complement strand
TGATGCGTTTGCACAGTGCCAGGGCCGCGCTTGTGCCGGTCGTCAGGGCAGAGGCAGAACTGAAGCACGGGATGGGAGGTGGACGGGAGCGCTCCGCGGCCGCTCGGGCTGGTGCGGAGCGGAGGGCTGCGCCTGCAGGCCCCGCGGCTCTCCCCAGCACCCACGTGATGCGTTTGCACAGTGCCAGGGCCGCGCTTGTGCCGGTCGTCAGGGCAGAGGCAGAACTGAAGCACGGGATGGGAGGTGGACGGGAGCGCTCCGCGGCCGCTCGGGCTGGTGCGGAGCGGAGGGCTGCGCCTGCAGGCCCCGCGGCTCTCCCCAGCACCCACGGGCTGGCCTGGGTTTCTGCACCCGAGTGTGAGCGAACAGGAGAAACTTAAGAGGGCTTCTGCCCCGCACGAAATAGTTATTATAAATATCAAAGAATATGGGAAAGAAGTGCGGCAAGAGTTCCGTTAAAATGCCATCTTTGAAAAACGGCTCGGTTCATTACAGCTCCAGTCCCCGCTCCTTGCCTCTCCTCAGAAAAGTCTGCCTTGTTCTTTGGTGTCAGCCAGGGCAGGCCAAATGGAAAGAGCAGTTTCATTGCTCAAAAGAAGCGTCAGGCTGAGGGAACGGATTTGACATTCATTGCCAAACTGCCGCAGCAGCTCCTGCGGTGAAAGTGAGTTCTGGGAAGATACGAGGCAGGGAGAAAACTTGGAAAAGGCCCCTGTTCTCTGGAAATGGAGTTGCACTTTTCATCTGCTTAAAAAATGGTCTGAAAGGACAAGCTGTTTACTGCAATCAAAGGGCCTTATTCAGAGCATAGGAACACCATGTGTCACTTTGCTTGCCAGATTATTTCTGGCTTTCAGAAATCAACGGCAGTGCAAAGGTTGTAAAAGGCAAATACTGCTGTGCTCTGAGGCAGATAGGATGCATATAGGATGCATCAAAGGATCAGATCACCTGCTTCCAGAACCTCAGAGACACATCAGAAATTAAATGTAAAGGAGCATTTTTCATTCTTCTTCTGGAGAGGGAGAAAGATGTGAAGAGTTTGGTGCCTGTTACAGAGATGGAAGGGAGCAAGGGCTGAACCAGCATAGATCTCACATGCTTCATGTGCTTTCGGAGTCTGGATCTAACAGGAATTATGCTTGTGCTGCTGCTCCTCTTGTGATGTCTGGCTACAAGGTTGGTCAGTACAGAACTGGGAGGTAATGGGTGAAGATGACTTGCTGCCCAGAATGTCCCATGCAAGAGCGGCAGCATTTTGCCATTCCAGTTTCAGTGGTGTTGGCAGGTGTTGGTGAGAGCGAGTGAGGTTACTCGCACCTGCAGATGAAGTGCCAATGAGGAGATAAAAGGCTTAAATGGAAAACCTATTTTTCAAAAGACAAGAGATTTCACTCAGGGTAATGTAGGTAGTGGATTAAAATGAAAAATCAAGGAGTGAACTGTGGTAATGCTTCCTCTAAAGAGACATGAACCTGGTTCTCGTTTGTGTAACTGAAGAGGAAGCCCCCAGAGCCTTCCTGAATAGTCTTATTTTGCTGGGGATAAGGAAATTCCTTTTCCTACTTTCTTCCCAGAGAGTTTGAAGTAAGCAGAGGTGATACCTAGAAACGGCCTTGAAATACCAGCTGAAAGGAAATTTCACACACAGCATGCCTGTCTTGACTGGGGTTCACAACCGTGTGCCAGCCTTCTTCCTGGAGTAATCAATGCCAGAAAATGCATTTAAACTCAGTGGATGCAAAAGAGTAAGCCTTGGGTCATCCAGAAATGAGGAAAAAAAAAAAAAAGCCTTTTAAACCAAAAAAGGAGAGAGTGTGACAAGAAGATGGGAGCTCATGTCATTTGTTTATTTGTTTGCTGCTCTTGTTTTCCACATTATTTTTTTAACTCAAACTCGAATAAGGCACAGCCAAGAAAGAGCTGTTGGAAACGAACAAAGTCTCGCCACAGAGACTCAGGCCAGACTCCTCAGTGAAGCACTTAGTTTTATTACGTTCTTGAAAGATCGGGTGTCTAGGTTAGTAGGCACAATGTGATAGAAAAATACATGAGTTTTCATACCCTATTCCCAGCCGAAAGATCCCTCCCTTGTTTCCCCATCGGCTGGGTACTCCAAGATTTACAGACTTACCCGACACGCCTATTACATGTTACAGGTAACATTGGATCATACAACTTCATGCATCGCATGTCTCATTAACTCGGACTTATGCCTCCCCTAGGAGGAGAAAGTAATATTCAACAGGCTATTAAGCAAGCGCAGTGTTGCTTCCCAAGGCCCATCCATCCTAGTCAACCCCAGTTTGACACATTCAAGGTTTTATGGCCCGTTATCTGGTTTCTTCTCACTTTTAATTGCCTTCTGGTTTCTCTTCTTGTCTTGCAAGACTGCCTCCCTTTTACTTTATCAGTTTCTTTGACATACCAGAACAGTATACCCCTTGTTTGTCTTAGCCTTATCAATTCCTTTTAGATACAAGAACAACATCCCTCATTTTCCTCCTCACAGAGCTATGCTCTGTCTGCGTTTCTGTGGCTTGGTAGTTTAATCCCTAATTGGTCCTGAGACATCGGAGCTGTGCATGTTTCCCAAACACCGCGGCCCTGTGAGAGTGTTGGTCGAGCAGTGGGTGTCAGAGTTGCCAGAGCGTATCAGGCCTGGCAGTTGTTGCCTTCTTGTTTGCGCGTTATTCCCTGGAGTGGGGAGAGAGGCTGCTGATAGGGCAGAGGACAAGGGAGAGGGGCCTCTGCATCTGTTCAGCGCTATTGGCTGGTCTTGTTTTCTGGCATCTATGAGACTTGAGCTTTGGAGAGTAGCCACGGAACATCCTGTTTTCACTGAAATTGTCTCTGTCCTTCCCAGTCTCTTCGCCGTTCTTCAGGTTGCAGAATTGCTGCAGCAGCACCAAGGTAAGAATATGAAATGGCACTTGTTGGCTCATTTCTCACATGGGAACTCTTATGTTTCAGCAAGAGGTATCTGGCATTCTAAGCAGATAAAGGCAAGTCTAGCTGGGATCTCAAAAAATCGCTGCACACCAGAGAGCTAGGCAACAGAGGCCAATAAGGTAACTCTGGATTTGCTGAGTGCTGAAGTGATTTAACCTGCTTAGAATCACACCGTGTGGATTCCTGTGCAGCAAGTACTAAGCAATGCCTGCGCACTTTTAGTCCTTATGCTCAATGCTGCTCTCGTTGAAGTTAGAGGAGTTTTAGAGTGAAGCTGCATCCAGTCTCATGTATGTTTGGAGTGGCAAGGACAGCAGATGGACAGTAATTCTTTTGAGCCATGAATGTGTGACCAAGATGCAGCTTTGAGCCTTTGCTGAAAAAGCTGAATGAGGTGCTGTGCTGATCTTTGCTTCTGAGAGTCTCCCCAGTGCAGGGCTTGTTTGCCGGCTGATCCTGGATGGAAAGGTCTGTTGCAGAAGTGACCTGGGACTCCTATGCCCTTTCTGAAAAGAAAAAAAAGAAAAAAAAAAAAAAAAAAAAAAAAAAAAAAATGGAGGCGGGACAACTGGGGTTTCTGCGTGCATCGTCTCAGCACACTGAGCAGCCATCTCTGAGTAGGAAAGATAGACAGGCTTGCTCTTGTATGAGAAGAGAAGGGCCAGAATGAGAAGTGCTGGGCACGAGAGAAGGTTGGATGGAAATGTGTAGGAATGAAGGAGGTGAAATGGAGGGGTACAGACAATCACAAGTGGCTATGTGTGGGTGAAAGACAACCTACTCACTTGCTGAAGACCATCCTGCCCTATTCTGCACCTCTCCTACCTGCTCCTGAGGATAGAGAGATTCTTCATTCCCTCCCTTCCTAGCATAATTTTCACAGAGCAGGGCTTGAGTTTCTCCCAGGTGTGTTGGGTTTTTAAGAGCAACGCAGGGGATTGTATTACAGGAAATAAGCAGCTGAACATACTTTCTAGGGTGAGAGGCCTTGGCAGCAGGTTCTGGTGCTGTTCTGAGATGTCAACCAGCCCTGGAGGAGAAGGCAGTAAGTTGTTCTGCATTTCTATCTAGTCCAGGAATCCTGCATATGGATTCCAGGCAAGGAGCAGCTTCCTGCAGAGGGAAGGGGGATTTGGCTCAGTGAAACTCTGTGCAGGGAAAAACCAAGGAAGATGCGTAACTCAGACAACCTAAACATTCCCCCCAGGCAGCAGGGTCTCCTATGAAACTTGTTATGCCAGGCTCAACACAGAACAGGATGTTTAAGGACTTTTTTGGAGAATAAGCTGTTGATGATTGTTTTGCCTCTTTGGCACATGGAGGTCTCTGCAAAAAACTGCTTGTGAAGAAAGGAATTTGGGGCAGAGACGGAAGAACTGGACAAGGGGAGAGATAGTGTAAGGAATGTCTCAGAAATAAGAACTTTACCTTGAATTAGTTTATTCCAGTGATTATCTACGTTACATGAACAAACGTGGCGAAACAGACTCTGGACTGTGCATTCCCTTGTCATGGTGGGAAGCTGAGAGGGAGAGCAATGGAAACCAGATGTTTGTCATGTTTGCTGCATCTCCTGAAAAGTGATCAGACAATATGGCCATGGAGTAGAGTCTAGAAACAGGCACTGAACGTGATGAGGAATGGCAGAAGAAGTGCCTTCCTCTTTATAGGAGATGCAAGTTGCAGGTACAAAATGAGCCTTAAAAGCACTGGGATGAGGTACCCTGGAAAACATCCCAGCTCTGAAAGTTGCTTTACTTCTTTTAATTTGTGTTGTTCTCTTTTTGACAGAAGATTAAAAAAGAGCCTGAGAGGACTTGCACCTCCCTCCTCCCTCTCAGATGGAAGGTGCCAAGGAAAAAATAATCCTGAATATTGGGGGAGTCAGATATGAGACATACAGCAGCACCCTCCGGACCTTCCCAGGGACAAAGCTGTGCAGCCTAACAGATCCCCATGCCCCAAGCATCTACGACTATGATCCTGCCACCAAAGAGTTCTTTTTTGATAGGAGTGCTGAGATCTTCAGCTATGTGTTGAACTATTATAGGACCAAACATTTCCACTGCCCCATTGAGTTCTGTAGGTCAGTCTTAGAAGAAGAACTGGCTTTCTGGGAAATAAATGAGACACAGCTACCCTCTTGCTGCTGGCTGAAGCTGAATAACAAAGAGGTGCAGCCAGAGGAGTTTAACAACTGGGATGAAAACGAACCAGCCGATGACCAGTGCCTCATAGTCCAGACAGAAAGAAGGGATACCAGCTGGCGAACCAGGTGGCAGTCAAAGATTTGGTCTACGTTTGAAAAACCCTTTTCTTCTTTCAGTGCTAAGGTAATACTGTATGTGGAGATGGACACAGCCTGTGCCCTTTGGGATTACTGGAATGGGTCCACGAAAAATGATAATGGGTTCATAGCTTTGATAAGTATTCTTTGAGTCCCACATTAAAAAAGAAAATAAAATTCTCTCTTCTCATTAACAGACGCCACCTTCTTCTCTACTCCTCTTATTCCTGTTCTCTGTACAAAATGCATGCCCTGTGCCTCTTTAAAATGTCAGGCATGTAAAGGAACAAACACAAGTCAGAGACTGCAGAGGATGTTTTCTGAGCTGCTGGCATTTCTGGAGCCAACACTGAGTGCTGAAGAGGCCCTCAGTGTCAGTCTGTCCACATTACCACAGCTGACGGACATTTCCCCTTCCTTACAAACTTCAATATAGGAGTACAGGGGCTTTTTTCTTTGACTCCAATCTTCTCTATTATTTTTCGTATCCGGAAGGAGAAAATGCACTCCCTGTGAGCAAAACAACAGTGATTTGAGAAAGATTAGGATTGTACTGTGCCTGTGGAGGGGATGCTGGGGTTGCGGGGAGCAGTGGGGTTATGCAGTACGTGTTTGTTGAACTAATTGCATGTGTGTTCTTTCCTTCCTCTGCAGTGTTTGGCTTTTGTTTCTCTGCTGTTCATCGTTGGAATTGTCATCATATTCTGTGAGGAGACCAAGGCACAATTTGAGTTCTTTACTGCTAACTTCAACTCTGGCTATTCTGAGATCACCCACAACAACCATGAACCCTATTACCACCAGGCTGCCTACTTGCTTCATCTGGAGCTTTTCTGTGTCCTCTGGTTTACTTTTGAGTTCTCTGTGCGATTTTGTTTCTGCCCAGACAAGAAGTTGTTTTTCAAAAATCCCCTGAACGTGGTTGACTTCCTCTCCCTCTTCCCAGTTTATATTGAACTCTTTGTGGCTGGGCAGATTCGGAGGATG
>NW_010422026.1:0-3875 GCF_000710305.1 Buceros rhinoceros silvestris | reverse complement strand
GCCTGGGGCTGTGGTTGGGCTTTGTTCGCATTGTCTATCTCCTCAAACTCCTGAAGATATCCAAGCTGATAGAAACGCCACTGATCCTCAAGGTTCTGTGCTACACCCTCAAGTCTATCCTCAGAGAGGTTTGCATCCTGCTGATGATTTTGGCCTTTGAGACCCTCTTCTTTGGCTCTCTCTTTTTCTATGGGGAGTTGCTGGGTGGCTATCCCGCTTATACAGGGGACCTGCACTTTGCTGACATTCTTGTTTGCTTCTGGTGGGCTTTGATCACGCTCACTACAGTGGGCTATGGAGATATTATCCCTCTCTCCACAGCTGGCCAAGTGACGGCAGCCTTAGCTGCGATATTTGGCATGTTAACTGTTATTATCCCAATACCCATTTTCCTGGTGAAATTTAAAAGCTATTACGACATTGCTATCTTCAAACAGAAGCTGAAAAGGAGCAAGAAACATTAACACTTCAGAACCTCTGTTCCCCATTGTCTTTAGCAATAAACCTTCAGCATGGTTTATTTCCACTGGTGGGAAGGGAGTGCAAATAGTTCTTGCTGCATTTCCTTGCTGCCTTAGCATATTTCAAACCCTCGGTGAGGCCTCAGGTTGCAGTGCTTGATACGCCACTGATCAGACCTGTTGAATCTCACAGGTCGTTCCCATATTGTACGTCATCCCATGCTCTTGTACATGCTACAGTTCCTCTCTCCCCCCCAGCTGTTCAGAGGCAGGCTGTGATGCTGCAGCATAGCCCGCATGTGCACCACATACTGCAGCTTCATGACCTGGGGCCACAGCACGTCCCCTCAGACGTCGTACAACCCATGGTGCTAGCTATGCTCTCCATCACCTGACAGACCGTAATCTCATTTTCAGGCTGAGAAGGAAGATTTTTGCACAGTCCTGCTCTGACAGTGAGGAGAGAGCATGGGCATTTTTAAAAACAATGTTCTCTTTCCTCATTTTACCTAAATAAGCCAGCACATCTGATTTGCCTGCACTCACACACAGATGTAAAGCTGGCAACAGGCTGATCTGAGTATCTGTGGTCCTGAGAGTCAGCACTGTTTGATAACCTGCTTCGTGGACTCAAGGGAATTGCTGTGACATTCAGCATTCAGCAAGGGAGCCCTCCGACAGCAAAATCCTTTTTGGCTGCTGAAGTCAATGACCTTTCCTTGGCCTCAGTGAGATCAGGATTTCATTTGACACTCCAGTGGATCAACACATTTCAGCAGTTCTTGATTTTTATGTAGCAAAGACACTGAACTATTAGCCAAAATATTGATATGGTTTTTGCTGTTCAAAACATAACAACATAATCTACAGTACTCAATATAATTTTAATGTCTTTTACTTTCTTAAGGCATAGATATAAAGTAGGAATATTTATCTTTTAACTGGATAGTCTTAAGTGTTACTTGTGTTTAATTTTGAAACAACAAATACTGTTAAGGAATGAAAAGACAACACATCCCATTTTTTATATAGCAGCATGATGTGCTAAGATCATTTTGTTTAGTAAGTAAAAATTTCTGTATACAATAACATTTATGTATTTAAATTTCATTAAGGCTGTATTTTAATTACAATTTCAATTAAGTTTTTTTCTGTCACTGTGATTTTTCTGTTCAGGATAGGATTTTCAGGCTGCTTTATTTTTACTGAAACACCAGATAACTTCCCTCTATTCCAACGCAATTACAATGAATTATTTTTTGTCTAAAGAGAAAGAAAAAACATGGCAAACATTTCCATACAGAGCACATGAGAAGTTGGAGGCACCCTGGCAGTGGAAGGGAAGTCTAGGTGTTCTCCTGCACCTGCCTTTGCTATGCGTAGAGTGGAGGGGCTGAGCAGGGTAAAGCCACGCCTGCTGGTGCGTGGTCAAAGTGGCGCTGTGTTTTCTGTGGACATATGTAGTCTTTCTGGAAATTCGTATTAATTGCAACAGCTTAACAGAGACTCACCAGGCCTGTTCTCGAGTCTTCCCCAGTCTGAGAACAGGTCCCCGATATAATCATAGGCCATGACCCCATTTTAAGACTCCCAGTCAAATTCACTGGAACAGTTGCATCTCACTGGCTGCAGAATTAGGAGGTGGTTCAGAATGCTGCAGTGCTTATGTCTGTGTCTAGCCAGCTCTGCTGCTGTGCATCTGTTTTTCCGCAGATACTTCAGAGGTGACAAATTTTCTGTGACCGAGGAGAGCAGCAGAGCTGCCCCCAGGAGAGGGGACTCTGTAAATGCACATGACAGTCCCTTTTCTGCCCTGCAAGCATGAGGGGAGCATCAGAACACAGTATTACACTGCTCTCTAACACAGCTCTGTTTAGACCCAAATGTACATTCCTGTCACATCAGTCAGTGCCTACTCCTGTTTGTCATAAAACCAGCCAGCTAGAGCAGCTGTATCTGGTGATACAACAGAGGAACTGCAGTTCCCCTGGATCAGAGGATCTAACCCGGCTGAGAACTCAGCAAGGGTTTTATCAGAGGGAGAATATGTACTCTAAGCTCAAAAAAAGCTGCACGGAGTTGGTGGCAAGCAGAGTTGTTTACATCGATAGTTGTTCATTTTAAGAGCAGTATATGAAAAATCATCATCTGTGAGGTAGCGCCAAGCTTGGATTTCAATGCCTTGCTCATTATCTTTGTAATGTAGATGTTAGGGTATCTTTGGGGAAAAAAGTGTCATTTTCTCTGAGAGTCAAAGTGAGATATATATATATATATGAGGAAAACAGTGACTTAAAAATACACTTAACTTAGAGAAGTGCAATGAATTATGTAATTCACTCCAGAGAGTAATCATCCAGCAGAGTTTCAAAGCACCAAAGACAGAAATACGTTATCTCAGCTACATGCTGAAGTTGCCTCTTTAGAGGTTTGTTCAGTCACCAGAAGATAATGTGGAAAAATAGCTTTCTGTGTATTAATAATATATCAGTCATAAAACTATCTGCATGCCAGGGTTAGGGATTTGCAGGCCTGGAGAACAGATATCTCAGGGCTGAAAATAAGATTAATCATTTTCAAAAACCCATTGAAGTTACAGTTGTCATCTCTGAAAAACCTTTGAAGTTACAGCTGTCATTTGTGAAAACACCAGACAGCAACTGCGCTGAGATGGACAGACTGGCCTGCAGGAGACTTTAAAGCACTTGAGACTTCCCTGATCCTTCACAAATGCCTCAAAGCAAAAAGAAGCTGCTCCAAGATGGAGGTGTTGCCACGATAGATGGTCCTTGTACCTGCCCAGCCCATTGCCATGAAGTCAGCCGGATCACTTCAATGCAAACAGAAAGCGGTTTCTTACAGCGCTATTGTCAAAGTTTAAGAGCTCCTGTTGTCTGCCTTCACGCCAAGCTACAGTGTCCAAGCAGTGGCATTCGTAGGCATATGTATGGATGCGGGACTAATCCAGCTCCAGCAGCGAGGAGTGACTGTACTACTCTGCGGTCACTGACACCCCTGTGGAACTCCCCTGGGAGCCAAAACTGGGGCATCTGCTCTTGAATTCAGTCTCCTTTGGGCCCTCAGGCATCCTCAGTCTGGGCCTCTGAGGGTGTACGAGCCTGTGTAAAATCAACAGTCAGTAAATCAACAGTCCACCTTGCTCTTAAGACCATCTTGTGGATTTGTGCCTGAAAAGTCACCTCAGCCCACACCCTGGAGTGGAATAGACAGGGACAGCCTGAGCAGTCACAGCATCCTGGCCATCTTCTGCTTGTGTAGCAGAGGCAGACAGGACACACTTTTGCCAAGCTTGCTAATTGCTAATAGCACAGCTAAGAACACTGCAGACAACCTGACCGTGTGCCGTGTAGCCTGTCTGGCGCTGGTTGATGCCACGGGTTATGGCGGTGGGTT
>NW_010422025.1:7296-7800 GCF_000710305.1 Buceros rhinoceros silvestris | reverse complement strand
GTGCATCACCTCCCAGAGGAGAGGGAGGTGGATGCTGACAGGAGGGGCTGGTCCCCAGGGTCCCTGCAGGATGGGGAAGCTGAGGTGGAAATGAACTGGGGACCTCAGCAACTGTCCATGTCCTTCCCCAGGAGTTGGAGCACAGGCAGCAGCAGCGAAAGCAGCAGCAAAATATGGTGAGTTGCCCTCCATGGCCACATCCATCACCCATCTCCCCAGAGGGGCAGCTGCTCCCTCCCTCCCAAGCTGGGGGGGATGCTGGTTGTGCCGCTGTAACACCCAGCTGATGGTCCCCATCTCCCCTGTGACAGGAGCTGGTGTCCTGCCCGGAGTTGGTGGCGTACCAGGAGTTGGCGGGGTGGTACCTGGTGTTGGCGTTGTCCCAGGAGTCGGAGGTGAGGTGATGGGGGTGCTTAGGGAGAGGGCCGCTTCTCCCCTGTCTCACACCCCTGACTCTCTCCCTCTACTCCTGCAGTTGGAGGGCTGGCAGCAGCGGCGGCAGCC
>NW_010422025.1:5342-7139 GCF_000710305.1 Buceros rhinoceros silvestris | reverse complement strand
GCAAAGGCAGCAGCGAAGGCAGGGGTACTGCCTGGGGTTGGTGGTGTCCCAGGCCGCGTGCCCGGCGTTGGTGCTGTCCCCGGCGCTGTCCCTGGCGCTGTCCCTGGCGCTGTCCCCGGCGCTGTCCCCGGCTTGGTGCCTGGTGTTGGAGTTGTCCCCGGGGTGCCAGGTGACTGCTCCCAGGAGTCCTGTCCCCACTGCCCAGCTCTGCAGGGGGCTGGTGGCTGAGGCTCCTTCTCTCCCTTGTCCCCAGGAGTTGGGGTGCCAGCAGCAGCAGCGGCAGCAAAGGCAGCAGCAAAGGCAGCTAAGTACGGTATGTGCTGCGTGGTTCAAGGGGCTTCCCAGCAGCTCCCCAGGGACCCCTCCTGACTTTCTCCACCCATAGCGTTCAGGGTGTCCCCCAGCAGACAGGTGCCCCCTTGGGATGACTCCTGATGGCTCACTATGGGGAAGCATCTGGTGATGGGGACAGGATGCGCCCAGCCCAGCTCCCAGCCGTTGCATCCAGGCTTGGCTTCACCCCCAGGGTAGGATCTTCTCCCAGGGTGTCTGCAGGCTGCTTGGTGGAGGTGAACAGATGAGACTGAACTCATGTCTTTGAACCCTGTCTGAGTTTTGTACCAAATCCATTTTTCCAGCAGCATACCTGAACCAGGGTCTGGTGTGTGCGGGCCCTGGGTAGGCAGAGATCCCTGGCAGAGGGTCCCCTGCCCAGGGTCACTGTCTTCCAAAAATCTGGTGGGATCCAGCAAGGGTATCTGACTTGGTCTAGCAAGACCCAGGTGCCCAGCTGGTCCCTGAGAGAGCTCCAGCGAGATGGAGCCCAGAGAGGCCGAGGGACATGGCCAAGGAGCAGGAAAGCTGGGAGCCTGGGTGCAGAAAGGAGGCCCCGAGGCTCAACTCAGGGCTGGGGGATCCATGTACTGCTCCAAAAGGCAATGCCAGAGGTTACACAGCCAGGTTCCCAGACCTTACCCTTCACCATCGCTGCAGAGCCCTGGGAGCAGCCATGGCTGATGACAGCTTTCCTCTGAGGGCTAAACCATTGCTGGTCATCACTGCCATTTCTGTTCCACATCATATAGAAAGAAATCCCACCAGGTGCCCAGGGAAGGGTGGGGTTTAGGGAGAAACTTGGCCATGACCAAGTAATGGGTGTGTGCTCTGTGCTGGGAAGCTAGGCACCTGTCAAGCAGGGGACCATGAGGTTGACCCCTCTGGCACTCATCCCTTCCCGAAGTGACATGATGCTTGTTCCTAATGAGTGTCAGTGGGTCAAGGCTGTCGCTGCCCTGGGCAGCTTCCCAGTCTGGCCAGTGCCCAGGATGCCCAGCCCTTCCAGGCAGCTACTGGGGATGTCCAGTCATTTCTCCTCTGTGGCCTGTTTGGCTGCAAGGCTTGATGTCCACATGATGAGAACCATCTGGAGCCTCCGGTGGTGATGAGGATCCTTGTGGTCCTCTGTGCTGGTGACTTCCCAGCCTCTCCTAAAACAGCAGATTTACCACCCTTGCTGGGGCCTCTGGGGAGACATGGGACCAGTTCCTCCCTTGCACCATTGTGCATCTCTCCTGATGAGGTGGTGGGGTGCTCTCCTCACTGCAGCACGACGGTGAGAGCAGACCTATGACAAAGTCCCACCTTTCAATTCTTGCTGCAAAGAGATCTAACTTCTCCCCTCTCGCTGCCTGCAGGAGCAGGTGTTCCCGGCATTGGCGGTGTTCCTGGTGTTCCTGGTGTCCCTGGTGTCCCTGGAGTCCCCGGAGTCCCTGGAGTCCCCGGTGTCCCTGGAGTCCC
>NW_010422025.1:4994-5302 GCF_000710305.1 Buceros rhinoceros silvestris | reverse complement strand
TGCCGTATCCGGTCTTCCCGGCATTGGCGGTGTTCCTGGTGTTCCTGGTGTCCCTGGTGTCCCTGGAGTCCCCGTAGTCCCTGGAGTCCCCGGTGTCCCTGGAGTCCCCGGTGTCCCTGGAGTCCCTGGTGTCCCTGGTGTGCCTGGTGTTCCTGGTGTTCCTGGTGTGCCTGGAGTGCCTGGGGTTCCTGGTGCGGTGCCTGGTGTTGGAGGTGAGCAGATGGGCTGTCACGATCTGAGAGGATGGTGCTGGGCCTCCCTCGTCCCCTGACTGTCTCCCTTCTGTCCCCACAGTGGGTGTCCCAGGA
>NW_010422025.1:3806-4856 GCF_000710305.1 Buceros rhinoceros silvestris | reverse complement strand
CAACGGTGGTGCCCCAAGGACCTCCGCCAGCCGCAGCAAAGGCTGCAGCGAAAGCCGCGGCATTTGGTGAGTCATCGTCATCCTTTCCCAGGGAGGGAGGAAGGGTGCTCACAAATGGGCAGGGTGGGGGGCACCCCTGGCACGGTGGGGGGCAGGAGGTCAGCAGGACCCCTGTCTATGAGCCTGTCTGCTCAGCCACATCTCTGAATGTCTCTGCAGGAGCAGGACGTGTGCCTGGCGTCGGTGTGCCCGGAGTTGGAGTACCTGGCGTTGGTGTGCCCGGCGTTGGTGTACCCGGCGTCGGTGTGCCCGGAGTTGGTGTGCCCGGTGTTGGTGTGCCCGGAGTTGGTGTCCCTGGTGTTGGTGTGCCCGGTCTGGTGCCCGGAGTCGGAGTCGTGCCAGGTGAGATGTCTCTGCAGGAGCAGGACGTGTGCCTGGCGTCGGTGTGCCCGGAGTTGGAGTACCTGGCGTTGGTGTGCCCGGCGTTGGTGTACCCGGCGTCGGTGTGCCCGGAGTTGGTGTGCCCGGTGTTGGTGTGCCCGGAGTTGGTGTCCCTGGTGTTGGTGTGCCCGGTCTGGTGCCCGGAGTCGGAGTCGTGCCAGGTGAGACAGTGTCTAAGGGATGCTTGGGATGTCCCCAGCAGTGGCTGGAGGGTGCTGGTGTGGCCATTGTGGCTCATCACCTCATCACCGCCCCTTACACTGTCCTCTCCCCCAGGAGTTCCAGCAGCTGCCGCTGCTGCCAAAGCAGCTGCCAAAGCAGCCAAGATCGGTAAGCTGGAATCGATCCGGGATTACCCCATGTCCTGTCTCCCACCACCTGCCCATCCCAGGTTGCTCCCCTCATAGGGCCTGAGACCCAGCACTGCATGAGTTCCCTGTGTCTGGGGGTGAGGGATAAGCTCTCCTCAGGGCTGCATGTGGGATGAGGTCCTGGCTGCGTCAGGAGGTGCTCTCCAGAGAGCTGGTCTGCATGGAGGGTCCTAGGTTCACTGTCCATACACTTTCTCACACGTCAGTCCATCCACCCTCCCTTCTACCCACCCTCCCT
>NW_010422025.1:3192-3400 GCF_000710305.1 Buceros rhinoceros silvestris | reverse complement strand
CTCCCAAGCTGAAGCCCCAGTTCTTCTCTCTCTCCTTGCAGGAGCTGGTGGCCTGGCTCCTGGTGTAGGTGGTTTGGCTCCCGGTGTGGGTGGCCTTGCTCCTGGCATAGGTGCCTTGGCTCCTGGAGTGGGTGGCTTGGCCCCTGGTGTTGGAGCTGTCCCAGGTGAGGGGGAGGAAGGCATGGGGGGGTGGCTGGTGGGGGAGGAG
>NW_010422025.1:1434-3035 GCF_000710305.1 Buceros rhinoceros silvestris | reverse complement strand
TGTGAGGAGGACCTCAGTGGTCTCCATCGACTCGTGGTCATCCTTTGGGGGATGCCAACCAGGTAGGAGGGACAGGCTCTGCCCAGCATTGCTAGGGAGGACACACCTGGGGACACTGACCCCACTCTTGCTGTCTCCTCTCAGGAGTTGGAGTTCCGGCCGCAGCAGCAAAAGCAGCAGCAAAGGCAGCCAAATTTGGTGAGTCAGCCAGAGAAGCCCATCGCTGGCAGCTCAGCCCGCAGCAGGCAGCTCTACCCACTCGAGGGGCATCTGGAGTGGCACAGAATGGTCCAGAAGGAGCTGGGGTGATTTGGGGGTGGGCACCCACACCAGGCATATCATCCCACTCGAGTAGGAGCATCTCAGGGGAGTGACCCCCACGCTGCCTCACCCCTCTCTCTGCAGGTGCTGGGGTTGGAGGGGTGCCAGGTGTGGTACCTGGCGTTGCTGGAGTGCCAGGAGTGACGCCCGGCGTCGGCGCTGTGCCTGGGTTGGTGCCAGGCTTGGGGATACCTGGTACCGGCATCCTCCCTGGGGCAGGTACGTGCTTCATCACACCCCAGTTGGTGACCTGCTTGTGGGCAGTGGTGTCCAGAGATGCTAAAAGCCACAGAGACACGTGGAGGGATGGCAGACGGCAGACAGTGGCATGTGGGAGGGGTGCAGGGTGGCAGTCCTAACTGCTGTGTCCTCATTCTCTGTGCAGGCATCCCCCAGCTAGGGGTGCAGCCCGGTGCTAAACCTCCCAAATTCGGTACGTATCTCTGCCACCCTGTCCCAGGTCCACCTCGGACCCTCACTGGGCACGCTACTCGTATGGCCATCGGACTGCCAGCCTCACTTCGTGTCCCCCATGTGCCCCCTAGTGCCCTGGTAGAGGATGGCCCAAGCGCGGGAGGTAGCACTGTCACTCGTGGGTGCAAAGTGCCACCTGTGCCCCCTCCCCTGGACTCACTGGGAACGATTTTCTCCTGCTCTGCATTGCCTGCAGCAATGTGTCATGGAGGAGTGACATTCTGGGTCTTCTTGCTCAGGGTGCTGATAAGATGGGTGCTGGGGACAGCCAGATGGGTGTCAGGGCCATCCCAGCAGGTCGAGCAGTGGCTGTGGGTGCCTGAAGCTGTGGGTGCTGCTCTGTGGACAATCAGGGGTTAATGGTCTCTCTCTGGCAGGCGTTCCCGGGGTTGGAGTCCCAGGAATCGGCGGCATCCCAGGTAGGTGCTGAGCCCCTGCAGCGGGGATGTGTGGGCAGAGGGATGTCTGGGATGCGGGCAGAGGGCTATCCCCAGGGCATTCAAGGAGTGGGGATGCCCAAGGAAGGACAGGCACAAGTGGGGCTGGGTGAGGAGCAGATCAGACACTGCCCCACTGTCCCCACTGGCTCTGACCCAGTGTTCCTGTCATAGGTGGCCTTGGAGTCGGTGGCCTTGGAGTCGGTGGGCTTGGTGCTGGTGAGTGCTGCAGGACCCCATCATCAGGGCTCCCCGGGGCTGGGGTCCAGGGAGCAGAGCGGCAGTGGTGTGCTGGGATAGTGCCTGAAAGGAAAGGGGATGCAGGGGATACAGGGTTGCGTTGTCCGCTCCCCACCCCAAGTCCCACCC
>NW_010422025.1:419-864 GCF_000710305.1 Buceros rhinoceros silvestris | reverse complement strand
AAGCCAGGTAAGGAATAGGGGCTGCTCTGGCCAAGGTGGGTGGGGGGGTGGGAGGGGGTGCTGCAGGAGCAACCCCCATCTCTGTCCCCATCCTGCCTGCCCTCACCAGGGCTCTCCCATCTTGCAGGTTTTGGTGTCGGGGGGCTGCAGCCAGGTGAGTACCGCAGTTTGGGGCTGGGGTGGGAGTGTGGCGCCTACCACACCATGCTTGTCCCCCCTTGCTGTCCCCACCCTGCTGCTGTCTCTACCCTTCTGCTGTCCCCTGCTGGGTGTGCCACTGCCTGGGAGAGCACCCTGAAGCCAGATGGGTGCCATGGAGGGGACAGCGGCTTTTGCAGCAGCTTCTGTCCCTGCAGTGAGCAAGGGACCCCAGCCATGATGTCCCCAGCTGGGGTGTCACCAGCCAGGCAAGGTAGGGGTGGCACTGGCTGAACAGGCCGTCACT
>NW_010422025.1:0-324 GCF_000710305.1 Buceros rhinoceros silvestris | reverse complement strand
CTGTGGTGTCACCAGCCAGGCAGGGTTGGGGTGGCACTGCTGTCACAGGCTGTCACTGGCTGTTGCTTTTCCCCCAGGAGTTGGAGTTCCCGGCTTCGGCGTGTCACCGATATTTCCAGGTACCCTCCCCAGCTCAGTGCCTTGGCAGGCACCCAGGGCACATCTCGGTGCCTGACCAGCTCACAGGGACATGCACAGCCCACCGAGCACGGGGACCTGGCCACAGCCGAGGGGGGACCCAGCGGGCTGGGCCGAGGGGGCGTGTGTGCTTGGCTGGGGGTGGGGCAGAGCAATGTGGGTGCCCGGTGGGTGCTGAGGGCTGTG
>NW_010422024.1:4445-4708 GCF_000710305.1 Buceros rhinoceros silvestris | reverse complement strand
TGAGGGACCCTCGACCGACCAACCTGCGATGCTGCCGCTCAGCACTGAGGGCCCCTACCGAAACCAGCAGCGTCCCCAGGGACTTACGCACACGGCTTCAAACAAGTGGAAGACGACGTAGACAGGCATGACCCAGGCCACCAAGTCAACAATCTCCCTGGGGACAGAGAAGAGCCAAGGAGAGCTTTTGGGAACCGCCCCCTGCGCGCTGAGGCTGGGAGCTGGTGCCACTCACTTGTCGCTGGTGAAGATGTACCCCAGCA
>NW_010422024.1:2271-3772 GCF_000710305.1 Buceros rhinoceros silvestris | reverse complement strand
GTGGCAGCGACAGCAGAACCACCACCCGGCGGAGAGCAGGCTGGAGCTCAGGATTTAGTTTAAAACATCTCCACTGGAGGGATAGGCAGGAGCAGGGAGAGGTTTAAGTGCAGAGCGGGGCGAGCAAGATTTGCTGGAGCTGATTTTTGCTGTCCTGGGACTGTCCCTAGGGAGCCCTGCTCCGAAATAACCCCCCCAGCCCTTACCATGAACGCGACCACGGACACCTCGTAGATGATGGACTGGGCAGAGAGCTCGACGACGCTCAGCAGGCCTGGGGGAGAGGAGAGGGTCAGCGCTGGGTGCGGGTGCCCGGCAGAGAGACCAGCGCTGGGTGCGGGTGCCCGGCAGAGAGCCGCTCTCAGCCCCTGCGACTGCTGCGGGTGCCGCTCTGGGTCACAGCCTGTCCGCCTCCTGGCAGCTGCCCCCCCTCCGCTGACCTATCAAGAAGCTCCCGATTTCGTAGGTCCACCACTCGATGCACATCATGAGCATGCTGGGGATAGCGAGGGAGGTGAAGCTGTCCCACTCCAGCAGGCACTCGCTGGACCAGCCTGCAGAGAGGAGAATTGTCAGCCGAGGGGTGACCAGAGTGGCCACGTGTTACATCCTGGAGAGCCCCCGAGGAAGCTGGAGGTGCCGTTGGTGTTTGCAGTGCCGCCGGGGCGGTGCTCCTCAGCTCCCCAGGACCTCCAGCAGCAGACGTGCACATACACGCTCCGCTGAGGCCATCCTGTGGCCCACAGAGCAGGGCGACCCTCAGCCCACCCCTCCCAGAGCAGAGTCTCTCAGGACAACCCCATGCTTACATCTGTGCTCATCCGGCTCTGGGGCCGAACCCTACAGAACCTCAGCGGAAAGTTTCACTTCTCCGGAATTAATGTTTACCGCCCGGCACGGTGCTCGGCCAACGCTCACGCGTGCCGCACTGCCAGCGAAGCAGCACCGCGCCCGGGGGCGTCCCGGGCTGAGGTTAATGTTCCACTGCCTAACAGAATCCGCTTGATAGGAGCGGGGGAGGATTCGTGAACACTGGCGTTAAGTGGGAACCGGAGGGAGCTGAGGAGATGCCCTTACCTCCCCAGGTCTTCACGTGGAGTTTCTTGCCTATGATATACAGGAACAAGAAAATGGCTTGTGAGTACTGAGCGACGGTGTTGGCCCAGGCAGAGCCCCTGCAGCAGAGAGGAGGAAGGTCACCGGCATCCTGCTCACGCTCAGGGTGCCGGAGCGTAACGTGCCGCCGTGCCCCCACGAGCTCCGGATGCTCGGCCACGCCTGGCGGTGCTGACATCCCCGAGAAGTCCCGTGCTGCTGCCGGTGGTGGTGTTTTCTCCTCTGGGGGACACAGGCACTACTCACGTGATGCCCAGGTGAAGCACGTAGAGGAAGATGCAGTTTGCGATCACGTTGACGATGTTGCCGACGAGCCCGCTCAGCACCAGCGGCCACATGATCATCTGCAAAGAGAAGGTGGAGGCTACGCTGCCTTCACAAAAGC
>NW_010422024.1:1782-2181 GCF_000710305.1 Buceros rhinoceros silvestris | reverse complement strand
CGGCCTTCACAAAAGCGCGGGGACAGCGGTGGGAAGGCCTCCAGCAGCCCCGTGCTCAGCAGCTTTCCCAGCCAAAAAAAAAACCTTCTGATGATGGTGCCTGCTTGGAGAACGGGTGTTGGAGGTAAATCCCTGATGTGGGGAAGTATGAAGGGATGCCCATCAGGACAGGTGGATACAGCCGGCTGGGGGATGGGGGCTCAGAGCGGCTCCAGGGCACCCGGGCGGTGGTGGAGACAAACACTGCCTCACCGCCAGGCACGGCGAGCATGAAAACCCTGGGAGTGCGGTGGAAGGGAGCCCTGAGCCGGGGCTGACCCTCTGTGAGCGTGAGGGCTGCAGCACCCACCTGGTTCTGCAGGTACCTTGCCTCCAGGTTGTACAGAAAGACTGCCTGGA
>NW_010422024.1:968-1410 GCF_000710305.1 Buceros rhinoceros silvestris | reverse complement strand
TGTGAGGCAGCGGTGGGTGGGACACAGCTCTGCCCGACCTGGAGACCTCGGGGTCCTGGCGGATGAGGAGCAGGAGCTGCTCGATGTTGATGAGGACGGCGCAGCAGGGGAAGCCGGAGGCTGGGTGCTGCGATGGAGAGCAGCAGCAGGATGGCCGGTCACCACGCGTGGCCAGCATCCGGGGCGCCTGCAGGGACTCACCGGGAGAGAGGGGACAAACGCCATCACATAGCGCTGGGTTAACCTGGGGGCACACGAGAGATGTGAGGCTGGGTGCTGCGATGGAGAGCAGCAGCAGGATGGCCGGTCACCACGCGTGGCCAGCATCCGGGGCGCCTGCAGGGACTCACCGGGAGAGAGGGGACAAACGCCATCACATAGCGCTGGGTTAACCTGGGGGCACACGAGAGATGTGGTTAGCAAGGGAGCACGGCAGAGCCCA
>NW_010422024.1:0-623 GCF_000710305.1 Buceros rhinoceros silvestris | reverse complement strand
CGCAGCAGGTTCCTGCTGCCATAGGTCTGCAAGGCGAGAGGGCAGCGGTGAGCTGGCAGCACGCCGCTGTGGGGGGACAGGGACGGAGCCGCCCTGACCACCCTGGGAAGGGTTTGGTGTTTCAAGGGGAGCACGGAGCTCCCTGGTATCTGATTGCCACTTGGGGACAAGCTTCCCCAGCTTGCAAGTGCAGCCAAGGCTTGGTGCAGTGCCTGGGCAGCATCAGGCGATGCTGGAAAACCCCGCGGCTCCAGGACAAGTGCCAGCATCTCCTACCCACCTGTGATATCAAGGTGTCACATGCCGAAGACAAACCATAACCTACAGAGATGGCAGTAACATTTATAACCTGGAAACAGGAGTTAAAAACACAAAGAGCGAATGTGAGCATTTAAGACTTTCGGGTGCAGAGAAAAAAGGAAAAACGAGAGTCTGAAATCTCTGTCCTTGTCCGCCTCTGTTCCCGTATCCTGTCCCGTGTTGGCAGGAGGGAGCTGCTGCCGGCCGCCAGAGCAGCCCCCGGGGAATGCTTACAGCGATGGCCAGTGTGACGGCGGCCAGCTCGACCTTCCCCAGGTGGCCACAGAATATGGAGCTGGCGAGGTGTATGAGGAAGATCAGCA
>NW_010422023.1:2891-3113 GCF_000710305.1 Buceros rhinoceros silvestris | reverse complement strand
CTATAATATATAATATTACTATATATTAATATAAGTTTTCATAGTTATATCAACTATACATGAAAGGAAGAGTATGTGTGTGCCCCGGTTGGGTGTAATTTCTTGGGTTCCAGGTATTTTTTTAGCCATCTGTTCTGTAGTCCGCTCTCTTTTTCCAGTTGAACTGTCCTTTGGCTGCTGCTGTGGCTCATGCTCAGTCCTTACTGATGGTGGGCTGTATTT
>NW_010422023.1:0-2785 GCF_000710305.1 Buceros rhinoceros silvestris | reverse complement strand
TGTATTTAAAGACAATTGCTGCATGTCATAGGCAGAAACCAGCATTAATGAGCTAGCTGAAGCCCAGAAGATCCACAAACATGTATGTGGGAGGGAGTATTTACTTTTTTGCTTTATATATAGTAACACTTGTCAGTAGCTTATGTCCAAATGCTTCACCACACAGGTTGGTGTCAAGATGTGTTGCCGTGATGGGGAAGCTGAGGTGCAGCAGAGGAAGTGTTTTGTCTGAGATCGCTTAGAAACCAGCGGCTGTTCTCTCCTTGTTGTTTGACAGCGCTTCTGCACCAGCTCAGACATTCACTGTGTCACTGTGTGATCTGTACACGGTCGCACGCTGTCCTCCCATCAGCTTTGCTGTTCACAAGCCGCTGCCAGGCTTCCCAGTGCCCCCATCGATGCTGGGCTCGCTGGCTGTCAGGCCACTGGCCCCCGTGCGCTCCCATAAGTGCTGCCTGCTCCCGGCTCCGAGGGGCTGTGGTGTCCCAGGAACATCCCTGGGGACCTGTGTGCCGCCGGCCGGTGTGAGACCTCGCTGTGGACCTGTGCCCCTGCACCTGAGGGGGCTGTGTCGCAGGAGTCCTGAGAGCAGAGACGTGGGCAGCGTTGTCCGTGGTGCCTGGGGCCGCGGGTGGATTTGTGCCGGTCCCTGAGCTGCCCTGCTCTGCCACTGTCCTGCGCAGGTGCCAGTCCAAAGCAGGGATGGATTACTGCGTCTCTTTGGCTCCGTGGAAGCTGCTGCGTTTTGGATTTTGCTAAGCTTTTAATTCATTGCCTTTGAGCTTGAGTTTTTAATGAGATTATTTGCATGGCCAGGAATGAGGAATTCTGCACTCTGTCATCAGATCAAAAACCAATTTGTACTCTAGTTTAAAAAGTATTTTTAAAGACCTTTTTACAGTAATATTAGTCAATATTGATTTACATGATTAAAAGCCTGACTGCAAAGGTTTGTTGTGTCTTTCCCTTTTCAGAGGTGCAGGGTACCAGCACCAAAAAACAAAAATGAGAGGAGAGCTATCCCGGTCATTTTTCATAGCAGTGTGGTGAAGTTAGAACTTTGTTCAGCAGTTGTGCCCATCTCCTGCGGGTCCCCAGTACACAAACAGGGGAGTTTGAGCCGCAAACCTCCGGAGCCAGAGCCTGCAGGGAGAGGAGTGAGTTCATTATCCGGCTCGAAGCAGCTCACGGAAACCAGGCCGTTCTCCCTCTGAACAGCCACACAGACAGTGTGGCCTGTGGCTGGGACCAGCGGGTGCCACCGCGTCAAAAATAAGTGATTGGTGGTTCAGATGTTAATACCTGGTGTGCTCTCACCAGCGCGTGCTCGGTTAGTTCAGACTTACCCCTTAAAAAATGAAATAGTTCTGTAGCTTGTGTCCAGGAGTTCACGAGATAACAAGACATGAAATACTTGTGGAGACTCGGTATCAATGCAGAGATAATTTTAGATGCGTTGTTTGCAGTGCTGAATATGGCTAACGCAGAGAAAAAATATTAGGACAAAATAACATTGAATGTGTGCCTAAAGCAGCAGCAAACTTGTAATACTGTGTATTTGATTTGGTGCATGACCAAAAAAGCATCATTCTAGGTTTTTCTTAGTGTGGCAATTGCCTCCTAGTGCTGGCTGTTTAGTATTTCAAATACTTGTACTATACAAGACTAGCACTTGAAATAGCATGATGGATTTACCTGCCTCCTGTATTATGTGTACATATACCCTAATGTGTACGTGCTATTTAAATACTCCTATAAATAACTCATAAATAAAAATATCCAGTGTGACAGCTAATCAGTTTTCTGTCATGAGGTAATTTGAGCTGTTTTGTAAAAGAGGAAAAAAAAAACCACTGAACAAATGAATTCAGGTGTTTGAACTCTTCTAACTCCCAGCCAAGGAGATGTTTTGATAGTCATAACGGTGTCTGGCCCTCTTTGAGGGGTGTTGGAAGAGGAGGTTATATATTTGAATGCGCAAAAGCGAATTCATAGTTCCAAAAAGAAAATATTACCTAAAAATACTTGAGATAACCATTGTGTATTACAAGTCTTACGCGCATAACAAATGATGGTCCCCTTGGTGCTTGCTGCTGTTCTGCCAGTGGTGTCTCGGATGGAACCTGATGGTCCTGCTTTCAGGGAGACCTGTGGGTTTGTGTCGCTGTGTTGGGTGGTGACAGCTGTGGAGGCAGCCTCGCTCATGCCTGTCGATCTGTTTCTTTCAGGTTGTCCATGCACACAAGCCCCACTTCATGGCTTTACACTGTCAAGAATTCGGAGGAAAAAACTATGAAGCTTCCATGTCTCACGTGGACAAGTTCGTTAAGTAAGTGTGATGCCGGGTGCCCACCCAAGCTGCTCGGTCACTCGCCTCCTCGGTGGGATGGAGGGAAATGGAGTGAAAGGCTCGCGGGTCAAGAGGAGGGCAGGGAGATCACTTGCCAGTGACCATCACGGACAAAAGGGACTCGCACGTGGACAAGTTCGTTAAGTAAGTGTGATGCCGGGTGCCCACCCAAGCTGCTCGGTCACTCGCCTCCTCGGTGGGATGGAGGGAAATGGAGTGAAAGGCTCGCGGGTCAAGAGGAGGGCAGGGAGATCACTTGCCAGTGACCAGCACGGACAAAAGGGACTCGGCTTGGGGAAATCAGTTTAATTTATTAGCAGTTAGAGCAGGGTAATGAGAAATAAAACCCAGTTTTAAACCACCACCTCCCCTCCCTTTCTCCTGGGCTTCATTTTACTCCTCACTTCCTCCACCTCCTCCCCGCAGGCGTCACCA
>NW_010422022.1:5318-5726 GCF_000710305.1 Buceros rhinoceros silvestris | reverse complement strand
ACCCTCCCACCGCCTCAGAGGCAAAGCCAGGGCGGGATGTGAGGCAGGAGCAGGGTGAAACCCACCAGCAGCATCGCTGAGGGTGCCGGGTGCTGCCCCCTCCCCTGACCCACTGCCTCCTCCTTCGGTGTGTTGCGGGGATGGGATGATGCCGCCCTGAGCCACCTCTGTGCCTCCAAGACACTGAGACCAAGGAGTGGGGGGCTTCGCCATCACGGAGGGCAGCGGGGGTCTCTGGGGCTTTGCCCACGCAGGGCCAAGGGCCGCCCCTTGCTCCTCTTGCTGGCTCCCGGGAGGCCGACGCAGCGCTGAGTCCAAGGGAGGCATCACAGATGGAGGCTGTGGAAAGCTCAGGCATCGCCTCCCGCTCCCCTTCGCCTTCTCTCTCCTGGCCACATCCCCGTGAGA
>NW_010422022.1:4467-4920 GCF_000710305.1 Buceros rhinoceros silvestris | reverse complement strand
GGGCCTGTGGTGTTGTCCCCCCCCCCTCCCCCCCCAGCCCCCAGCCCCCCCTGCCTCTCGCTTTTGTGTTTCTCCACTTCTCGGAGGAGCAGGGGGAGGCGCAGGGGGCTCTTCAGGCGGCTTTTGTGCAGCGGGGATCTGCAGGGGTGTCCCCGTGGGACCATTATGCCACCGCACTTAGGTCGTGCTTGGATGTGCCCCTTTGCTGCTTGCAGAGCATCCGGCCCCTTGGCAGGCTCTGAAATGATCCCAAGCCCCCCTGCTTTGTTATTAAATCAAATCCATCTGGCCTCCACCACGGACGTTTGTTATTCGAGATCCCTCTCCGAGCGGAGCCGGGATTAGCTGCCGGGCATGGGGAGATTCTCCCCCCTCTCTCCCACCAGCTCCCAGCCCCTCCTGCCTCTCGCTTTTGTGTTTCTCCACTTCTCGGAGGAGCAGGGGGAGGGGCAG
>NW_010422022.1:3876-4175 GCF_000710305.1 Buceros rhinoceros silvestris | reverse complement strand
CCTCGGGGATGCCGCGGGCCGGCGAGGGGGGTGACACGGCGCTTTATCCCAGCCACCTGCCATCCCCAGGGGTGACCCTGAGCAGGCAGGAGCGAAGCGTTGCCAGGAGCTGCTTTCCCCAGAGGACACGAAGGGCTGAGCAGGGTGATCCCCCAGCCCAACCCCGGGGAACCTCTCCCAGGAGAGCGGCAGCAGGCGCCGGGGGACGTCAGAGCCACGCCGGCCACGCTGCCGCTGAACAAGTGCCTTGAAGCGTTCCAGCAAGTGCTTTTAAGCGTTGCTGCTGGCCGGGGCCATCG
>NW_010422022.1:3398-3707 GCF_000710305.1 Buceros rhinoceros silvestris | reverse complement strand
TGTGACTGCTGCTCGTGGTTCGCGGGATGAAGCGGCTGCCTCTGGCTGTAGCTCCACGAAGATGATTTCCAGTGCTCTGACAGCGCCGAAAGAGCTGGTTTGGAAACGCGATGGCCAGCGCGAAGCAGAGGCCGGATGTGATCAGCATGGGGAAGCACGTGTGCTCTTGGTGCCACCCTCGGGGCCAGCAGCCGCCCGTTCGCAACAGCCACCTCCATCAGCAGCGATGAGGCGACGGCCTGTCTCGCCCCAACCCCGCCGGGATGCCTCACGGTTGGGCAGACGGGAGCCAAGGTCCCCACGGGCCCC
>NW_010422022.1:0-3206 GCF_000710305.1 Buceros rhinoceros silvestris | reverse complement strand
ACGGCCTTTGGCTGCCCACCGCTGGGGGCTCGGGGCCCCCCCAGCCCCACCGCTCCCAGCTGAGCCCCACCTTGGCCGCTCGCGTCTCGTCTGCTGCAAACTCTTCTCCAGAGGGCACGGCTTACAGCCCCCACCCCTGGTCGTTTCCACCACCCTGGTGTACGTGGGTCCCAGAGAAGAACAGGTTGAGCCCACTCCTTGCCCGCCCGCACCTCCGCCCCCTCAGCCCCCCAGCAGCTGTGGCGTGAGGCACATCCTTCCTGGGACAGTCTGGCTTCACACGAGATGAATGCTCCCAGCAAAGCGCTGATCCAGCTGGGTACGGCGTGAGCAGGACGGAGCAAGTCAGAGACTAACTCCAAAGATGGACTCGGTGTTGAAGGCTCTGCAGAGCCAGGAGGAAGCAGAATGCTGCCATGGCAAACACGAGAGGCCTTGGATACCGCCTCGAAGAGCTTGCGCCGTTCCCCACGTTCCCCTTCCACCACGGGTTTACCTGCACCAGAGCCCATCCACTGCCTGGAACCAGGGAGGTGGCATCCGAGCAGCAGTGACACGGACAGCCCTTTGCCCCCAGGAACCCCAGCAGCAGCTTCCCGTCTCCCCACAGACCTCTTGAGGACCAGCCTGGGGATGCAGCATCGCACAGTCGGGTCATTGGCTGGATTTCCACCCAACCGCCGAGTCCTGGCACTCCTGCAGCTGCCTGGAACATCCGAAAGGAGACCAGACCCTTCCCCAGGGAGCACGGGGCACCCAGCAGGGCAGCAACTAACAGCCGGTGCCTTTACTCCTGTGTCACACACACGTGGTGGAACATCATTGCACCAGCTCTGCTCTCTTAGAGGATCCTCAACATTTCCAGGAAAAGTCTCCATCCAGCAGGAACTTTTTAATGGTACAAGGGACCTTTCAGTGCTGTCACCTTCTCCGGGTGGCCCTGCTGGTACCAGCCCGCACGGGGACCTACGCACAGCTCTGGCGGAGCCCCAGCTCCCTCCCCGGCCACCCTGCCCTGCCGTGGGCTCTCAGCCCGTTTTGGAGGAGGCCGGGAACGTGTCCACTTGACGTGCCTGAAAAGCAGCACACATCTCCCCGTTGCTATGGAAACGCTTCTTTTAAAGCAAATGAATAATAATAATTAACATGATCCATTAAATAATGGTAATAAAGGCGTTAGTAATGATATAATTGGTAAAGCACTCTTAATAACACACGCTCGGTCTGTGACCTGCTCCCAGCGCAAGAAGCGGGGCCAGGGGCAGGATCCGCAGCCCAGAGGGGAGTCCCGGGCTGGGGCGATGCCCCCTGCGCTCGGCGCTGCGAAGGCAGGAGCTTAGCGGGATTCCGGGAGGGATCAGACGTTTATCTGGATAACGAGGATGTCTAGACTGATAAGAAGAAGGGTTAAATTGGCTCAGGGCCTCATTCTGCTCCGCTGAGCAGTTTGCATGGCTTGGCACGCTCCAGCGCCCCCGGGAGTGACCTGTGGGTAAAACCGAGATGGGTCGAGGCTGCGTGTCCGCACCCAGGCTGGACACAGCCCTTGTTCTTCCCCTTTTACAAACCCAGTAATCAGGGGCGTCATCAGCATCCTGAACCCCTGGAAAGCAGAGGAGAGAACTCTGAGAATCCTTCAAGACGCTTTTCTGAGCTGCGTCCTCGCTGTCTGCCCACTCTCCATGGAGCAAACCCCACAGACTGGGGCAGGGCCACCTGCTGCGCCATCCCACAACCCGCCCCTGCCCAGGGCAGGCAAAGCCCGGGGCAGGGCAGATGAGTCTGGAGGAGCCGCTGGATTGAAACCGCACAGGACGGAGCTGGATGAAGCAACCCTGGCTTTCAGTGGGCACTAAGACGGCTCTTGCTGACTCGGGTAACCCTTAAACCGCGACGCCCAGGGAGGAAGAGGAATAGGTGGAAAAGATCATCTTCTCCCTCACCTGCTGCCTCTGTCCCCAGGCCCAACACAAAGCCAAATCTCGAGGACTCGTGGGTCCCTGCAGGTTCCCCAGCCAGGTCAGCCGGGCTCCTCTGCTCTGCCTCGCACACGCTGGCCCTTCACGTCCCGCTCCTGAAACTCCCTGACTGCGAGCAGCATCCAGAGCGAAGTGGTGCCAGGCTGAGCCTGGAGGGACTTTCAGTGATGGACCAGTTGCACGCGCGGCAGAGCTGCCGCTGCTGGAGCCGCTGTGGAGAGGAACCCCCTGGGATCCGCTGTCTGGGGGAGCAGACGCTGCAGCGTGGCCATACAGGGCTCTCTCTTCTACAGAGACATCGCTTTCACCAGACTCGAGGAATTCGTGGATGCCCCATCCCTGGAAGTGTTCACGGCCAGGCGGGAAGGGGCTCTGAGCAACCTGATCTGCCCATGGCAGGAGTTTGGAACCAGACGATCTTTATGGTTCCTTCCAAGCCAAACCATTCAACATCTCTGAGGTTTCCATCCCTCCGCCAGACTTGGCTGAGGCTGGTCAGCAGGTTCAGACCAACACACAAACCCTGGCCGCGGGTGTGACTTGGCCTCCCGGAGGAAGGCGTGGCTAAAATGTCCCCTCTCAAAGCTGTGAGATGCTTCCAAAAGGATTTGGAATTCCAGAGAGCAAATAAAAGCAACGACCTGACAGCGTCACCTGCTTGTTTGTGCCGAAAGTCCCTTTGCTGACTGCAGCCAGCTGGCAAGGGCTGTGTACAGCAGTCATGAGGACCAGCTCGCTCGAACCCGCTCAGCCCTCCCGCAGGACTCTGCCTGGACCGGCAGATCCAGGAGGTCGATGCTCCAGGAGAAACCAGCCCTGATTTCAGTGCCTGGGTGAGAGCAGAGCTGTTTGGAAAAGCAGGTTCCCATGGCAGTGCTGAGCCTCCAGAAGCTCAGAGAATCGCAGAACCACAGACCAGGGCACTCAAAGCCCCGACCAGCCTGGCCTGGGTTAGCCATCCCCGGCCTCGCACAAACAACTTCCTTTGAAGGTCTGTAAGATGGTGCCCCCCAACATCCTTCCCTCTAAACTGGAGAGAGATGGGTTTGACGGGTGGAAGTTTGGTGGATAAGGAATTGGTTGGGTGGTCACATCCAGAGGGTGGTGGTCAACGGCTCTATGTCCAGATGGAGATCAGTGACAAGTGCCATCCCTCAGGAGTGCATGCTGGGACCAGAGCTGTTCAGTATCTTCATCAATGGCACAGACAGCGGATCGAGGGCACCC
>NW_010422021.1:0-1084 GCF_000710305.1 Buceros rhinoceros silvestris | reverse complement strand
TCCCGCCGGGAGGAAAAATCCTCCCTCCCAGAGCTGTGCCTGGATGAGATCTGAGTGAGTCCTGGCAGCTCCGGGCTGAGTGTCCAGTGATTAATGAGATTAAATAGGTGCCCCTGTGAGGTTTTTTTCTTTTGCATCTGGATTTCTCAAGACTTTTTCAGTGCGGGGAGGGGGGGGCCAGGGCCGTGTCGCGCCGAGATCTGATTAGATAAGGGAGAGCTGCCTGTGAACAAAGTTCCTACCGGATAATTATTTATACCTCCATGTGCGTCACTAGTAAACATCTGGATCTGCTCCAAACATCTTCTGTTGGTTTGTTTTGTAGCCTCTCGACAGGGACGTTTGTCAGATCCCCTCCCCACCGCCCTTTCGTTGTGTAGCTTTGGACGACTCGGCTGAAATGGGGGTGGGCTGCATACGGTTGCCCTGTTGCCTGCGGGACGAGCCCATCGCTGCCGGCTCAGCGATGACCTCGCTTGCCCGCTCGCCCCTGGGCGTTACTGGTCTTGGGGCTGGTTTAGCAAATTCCCAGCTCCTGGATTCTCGTGATGGGGCGAGAGTCACGTTGTCCTTCCTTGGGAGGAGAGAGCTTCTGGTGTTTGTGGTTGCAGGAAAAATTCGAGTGGCCAAGAAAACCCCAAAAGCAATCCCAGATGTGTCGCTTTCTATTTTAAAACACCGTCGCTTGATTTGGGGGTGAACCAGACTCCTGACCTTTAGGAGCGCGTGGGGCTGGCAGTCGCGCCAAGCTCTTCGAGGCCAAGGCTCGCTTCTTGCTCTGTTTGTGTAGAGCCAAGAAATTAATATTAATAACTTTCCCTGAATGAGAGCTGAGTACCTGCTTCCCCAGGGTTCCTTGGAAGGCTCCGGCTGGGGCGGATAACATCAACAGTCATTACCAACGGGACTGAGAGCATCACTGCCGTGCAGCTGGGGCGCAGCTGGGGCGGGTCTGGGGTGGGAGGGGACAGATGAAGGAAGCCTCTGGTTTTTAAAGCACCTCGGGCAGGGCTTTGAGGGTCCATATTTTTTTTTTTTTTGTGCTCCTCCATCCTTTTTGTGGCCCCAGGCCCTCTGTGCCTGA
>NW_010422020.1:3531-10724 GCF_000710305.1 Buceros rhinoceros silvestris | reverse complement strand
TGATGGCCCGTCCCAGGGGGATCTTCGCCCCTGAGACCGGCGTTGTAGCTGCTACAGCACCATGGGGCTGGCATTTGTTTTGTTCTCAGTACTGCCCGTTGGTGTTCAGCTGTTGGTTGTTTGGAGGGTGCTTTGTTTAAGAGTTTCATGTGTAGAACTAAAGGTATTTGTTTCCTAAAGCGGCGGAAGTGTAAATGAGAATGGGGCTGTCAGCCTTAGCAACCGAATTAACCCGAACGCATCGAATAAGCAGTCGAGAGCCTTTGTAGTGGGCTTTAGAGTAGTCAGGCCACTTGTTTTACCAGCAGGTGTCGCTATCCTTACTAGCAACTAGTTGCAGAAGGGTTTTTGAAGGATATGAGGTGATGAACTGAAATTACAAAAAAATAATAATTAAGTCTTTATTCTCAGTCCTTGGCCTCTGAAGCAGATGTCAGATTTTATGTGGTTCATTGTGATTTAATTAATGTCACAGCTGTTGGTATAAACAGCTTATGCCAGAATGTCCCCTTTGAATGAGCTAATGTGGTAGAGTGAAACGCTCAAAAAAGTGAATCAGAAAGCCAGAAGCCCCTAAAAGGAGATGTAGCTGGCTATGACCAAGATATGCTATCTGAAAGTCCCCATATCATCAAATGGTCTCATGAATTTGAGTAACTCAATGATTTTTGAGCAGTCTGTGTTTACAGACTGAGTGCAAAGGAATGTGACTTTTGCACTTAGAGGTGTACTTCGTTATCAATGGCTTCTACACATTTGCATGCAGAAGGTGCTGAAGTACCTTTTAAGAGGAGTACTCTGTATATACTGTGGCAAAAAAGTAAAGTAAATTTGCTCACTGGTGGTAGAAGAGTTTGGAATAATTCCGGTTTGGAAAGTTGCAAGCTGCTGTGGAATTAAATGGTAAAAACCTGTTGAAAATCATGGACAGTCAAAAGCTGCAGGAAGTATTTCCTACGCTTGAAAGTGGCATTTTGAGTAGTTACAGTAAATGTATTCCATTTCTGAACAGCCTAATTTATCAAGCTCTGCTTCCCATTTGTACCAGATGACAAACAGGACAAATTGATAAGTGACCAGCCAGCACAGCTGTTAGTGAAAGCCTAGGGAGTAGAGGGCTGATTAGTTAAACAAGCTGAATTGTTGCCATTGCGAAGGACTCAAAATAAAAAACAGAAACATTTTGAAAATAAATTACATGCTTGAAAAGAAGGAAGGAAAGTAGTTTTAAATGGAAGTGAAAGACAGAATGCTTTAAAGAAGCCATGGACCCCATCATAGAAATAATACAATGTGATAGGTGATACTAATATGATAATTATGCTAATCCTTTTTAGGAATTAGATTCACAAGCAGTGGGAAATACCTCTTGCCTCACTACGAACCTGTTCCTACGCTTTGTAAATGGAGGTTATTTCTGACTTGTTCTGAGTGTTGTTCACGTCCATTTATCTTTCTCTGTAGCTCCGCTTGAGTATGCAGTTCTGAAGCTCTGTACCACGCTTCTCCTGTAGTGCATGTAAGCGTCTGCTTCTTGCTTAACTGTTTAGAGATGTCAGTATTATGTAGGGTGTATGAAAGTATGAGGGTGTTTTTAAATAAGCCTGTAAACAAACAGTTTTATTTAATGTTTATACATTTTTCTAACCAGAACCCTTTCTTCACCAATAGGAAGGGAATGCATCTTCAGTGTTTGATCTTCTTTCAAACATAAATGTTACTTGAGCATTTAGAATCACAGCTATTACGCCTGGAAGGGACTTCAGAGGCTCATCTAGTCAAATCTCTTGCTTGGAGCAGGACAGTTGCTAGCACCAGTCCCAGGTGTAGACTTTGTACTTCTTTAAGTTCATGAGGTTTCTGTTTTCCAGTCATGCAGTTTCTCAGTGCCCCTTTAAAGTGGAGCTCTGCCATTCAGCGTGTCAGCATGTCATCGCTCTGACTTAGGATCATCCACAGGTTCCCTGATGGTACATTCTGTCTCATCATCCAAGTTATTGATAAATGTATTGAACTATATCAGCCTCAGTATCAACCCCAGGGTGCTCCTACTGTTACTAGCCATCAGCTGAAGCAACCCAAAGCTGTCAGGTTTTTAATTCTGTCTGCTCAGCCAGTTTTCAGCCACTCCCAACAATCCACCTGGCCTGAGCTTTCTCACATGTATGCTCTGGGAGGTGGTGTCAAAAGCCATGCAGCAGTCAAGGTGTATTGTATCTGCTGCTGTCCCCTTAGCTGTGTGACCAGACATTTCATCGCAGCAGGTGTTTGGATTTATCCAGCATAATTTGCCCTTGGTAAATCTGTGCTGAAACTCCCTGACTACATTCTTAGCTTTCGTGCAGCTGTGAGGACAAGCTCATTTCAGAGACTGAGGTGATGCTGACTGGACATAGGCACTGCTTCTTGCCGCTGTTAAAAATGACTGTGCATTAGTCTTTTTCCGGTCAATTTGAGACTTTCTCTGATAACTGTTTGTCGTAGGTAATAGACAGTTGGCTCACAAGCATGTCAGCTGCGTCTCTTAGCAACCTTGAGTGTATCCCATCTGGCTCTTTACGTTTGAAAACATCCAGCTCCTCTAAGCAGTTGCTGGCCCCCCTCCTACTACCCCTCTCCTTCCCAAACGCTACTGGTACTAGCAGAGGTCTGGGTGCAGGCTTTGCCTGTGAAGACTGAGGCAAAAAAGATGTTGAGTAATTCAGCCTTTTCCATGTTATCTGTGACAAGGTTGCCTTTCCTCTTTGATGGATGCACGTTTTCATTTATTTCTGATACTTCCGTACTTCTTAAATTTGTTCTCTTACCCTCTATGTCTGTTGCTAGTCTTAACTCCTGCTGAGCTGTGGCCTTTCTGATTTAATGGAAATAAAGGGTGAAAACAAGCCATGTTAAACAGCGAGTATTTTATTTAACAAACATATGAATTTTTCAGGAGCTCATGATTCTGAAGACAGCCCAGTCATCATGGCTCATGCTACCATTTATGTGGGGTTTACTGTTCCTCAATTACTGAGAGGTGCTAGAGGAATTTTCCCCACTCGTTCTGCATTGGTGCTGTTGAGACACTCTGCTTTTTGTTACTGCACAGCGAACGGGTAGGTTATCCACATACAAAAGCTTCCTTTTTGATTTTTTTTTTGAGAGTGTCATGGTAACACTGTCAAAATGAAGCTGGCAAATTATTACATATCTATAAATGCTCATTTAACTCGCAATTATGTATTTATGTTTAATTCTCATTTAGATTTATGTCATCTGTAGTCTGGATTACAATGGTAAATTGTTATGTTAATATAAATTCATATAAGTAAGGGACAGTAGCACAGCTGTCAAAATGACAATTATCTTTGTTTGCTTTTTGTCGCAGAACAATAAAATCAAAAAGGAAAATGGATCATCTAGAGAGGACAGCAAATAATTTTCGCCAGGAGGTTAGTGTTCTGTTCTTTAGGATGCAAGGGGTTTTTTTCTGGTGCGAAGAAACTGGATAATTATTAAGCTTCATTTTTTCTTCTACTGGAGTCTGTTTTCATTCTTTTTCTCCTCATTTTTCATATTTGATATTTTGTAAAATAAGTGTATTTTGTCGTCAATGGGTGAAATATGAGTAATAAAAATTGTCAGTGACATGATGCTGTTTATGTTGGGCAAGAAATTTAATAGAATTCTGGATTAGGAATACAGATTATGATATGAATGAAAGCACATGGGTACCCATCATCTCTCTACGGGATTCTCAGATTTTTACAGATTTCTGCAGTTCTGGTTCAAATTTGAGATTAAAAAAATGTGGGAAATGCCCATCTATAACATAGGAGGTAAGAAGGGAGAGGTGATAGATAGTTGTGAAAGGGATCTTAGTTTGTATCAATGTTAATTCACAAGTACAAGGAAGGAAGAGCATCGTTCTCCATCAAAATCCAGAAATACTTATTCTGGATCTCAGTTTTGTACAGTGAGGATTCTTTTTCATAATGTTCAGAGGTGAACATACTCTTGTACCATACCCCCTGCAGTGCTACAGGCTTGGGGAGTAGTGGCTGGAAAGATGCCAGGCAGTAAAGGACCTGGGCGTGTTGGTCGACAGTTGGCTGAATGTGGGCCAGCAGTGTGCCCAGGTGGCCGAGAAGGCCAATGGCATCCTGTCCTGTATCAGTAACAGTGTGGCCAGCAGGACAAGGGGAGTGATTGTCCCTCTGTACTTGGTGCTGGTGAGGCTGCATCTCAAATACTGCATTCAGTTTTGGGCCCCTCACTACAAGAAGGACATTGAGGTGTTGGAGCATGTCTAGAGAAGGGCAACAAAGCTGGTGAAGGGTCTGGAGAGCAGGTCTTATGAGCAGTGGCTGAGGGAACTGGGGTTGTTTAGTCTGGAGAAGGGGTGACCTCATCACTCTCTACAGTTACCTGAAAGGAAGTTGTAGCGAGGTGGGTGTTTGTCTTTTCTCCCAAGTCACAAGTGATAGGATGAGAGGAAATGGCCTGAAATTGCACCTGGGAGACCTTATTGCTCTCTAGAACTACTGGAAAGGAGATTGTAGTGAGGTGGGGGTTGGTCTCTTCCCTGTGATAAGTGATAGGACAAGAGGTAACGGCCTCAAGTTTCACCAGGGGAGATTTAGGTTTGATATCAGGAAATCTTTCTTTACCGAGACGGTTGTGAAGCTTTGGAACAGGCTGCCCAGAGAGGTGGCGGAGTCCCCATCCCTGGAGGTGTTTTAAAAGATGTGTAGATGTGGTGCTGAGGGACATGGTTTAGTGGTGATTTGGCAGTGCTGGGTTAATGGTTGGATTTTAGGATCTTAAAGATCCTTTCCAACCGAAGCGATTCTATTATTCTATGACTGTGTTTCATATACATGTTTCTGTAATTAGCTAAAGTAGATGTTTTGGAGTTTTTAGGTGCTGGGAGAATATGACTTCACTTTTCAAAAATGTTTCACTAGTGAAGCAATTCTTCATTTTTCTTAGACTTTTCAGAAGAAGTAGTGCACTTTTTTACTGAAAAATCCCATCTTTAATTCCCAGGAGCTGGGAAATGGTACCCAGTTTTTCTGCATTCTTTACTAAGCTTCTCTTAGTCTTGTGTAGCCACTCATGACAGGCCAGTCTTGCATGTGTCACACATGTGACAAACTATATCCTCCGACATACTAGACAGATGTCAATGTGCGTGTGCATACGTGATTTAGTCCTCTGCTAGGTTTTGCCCTAACTGCAGTTGAGAATAAGTCACAGGCCAAGTGAATTCTTGAAAGGAAGGGGGTGGAGGGCATGTATAGGTAACCCCCCAAACCCGGGGAGTCAGCACCTGTGACATGGGCTGTAGGTGGATGAGGTGAATGCAGCTGCCTTCTGCCTGTTAGCAGAGCTGTCAGGGTGTGAGCCAGCTTTGGGAACTGTGTCTCTCTGGGCTATGCCTCAGCTACTCACACCTCAGGTCAGCTCTTGCTTGAGTGCAGATTAGCCTTGTTTGTGAACGTAGAGCTGCTCAGGCGAGCCCGGTTTATGCTCTATTAACGCGTGGAGAAAGTGAGTGTAGACAGGTACAGACAGATGCATGTGCTTGTTTTCTTCTAATGTAGAAAAAATGATTGCCCCTCTTTTGAGTTTTGCAACTGCAATTTTTTATCTTGGATATTTCTGTTTGCTTGGCTTGCTCTGCTCATCATATAAATGCTGGGTAGGTAGAAGATACATGGAAAACGGATCCTAATGAGGTGTTGAAAGCTCTGAGGTGGTACAAGGAGCTGCGTAAGGCCTGAGGAAGAGAAGAAAGCTGTATGGGCAAGGTGAAAGAGCAGGGCTCAGATCCTCTGCGTATCAGAGAATGACGCTGTTTCTTTCTAATGCTTGATTTATTCTTTGTTACTTTATTTCTGACCACTTTAAAATCAGTTTATTTTAAACCCTCTGCTTGGTTTTAAATTCCGTGTAATCAGCAGTTGGCCTCCCTCAGTCTGTATTGCCTTATTTGGCCACTTCAGTCCTGTGGAAAGATGAAAGAATCATAGGTCTGTGTTGCATTAGTGTGCATGCCACACAATATCGCCTGCTGCAAGAGTGGTAATGAGAAGGACCAGGGCAAGAAAAGGTGCCTAACGCTTTCTGGAAATACAGTGGCAAAGTCTGGAGTCTAGTGCCAGCCTCCTTCTTACTGCAGGCTTGCTCTAGGCCCGTTGGATAGTCTTGTGATGGTAGAAATTACTGGTTGAATATCTTTGATCACCCTGACTCAAATTCAGTTTATGTAATAACTTTAAACTTGGTTTAAAGTTATAAAATTAAATTTAAAATTTTATATTACTGAATTAAAAAACTGTCAGATGACTCAGCCAAAGAACAAATTAGCGAGTGCACCAAAGAGTAAAGAAGGGAATGGAGAAGATCCAACTTAATGTTCATTTTCTGCACTTAAGGTTTCTCCATCAGAAGAGTCATTTAAGTCATGTGTCTGATGTTTCTCTTGTTAACTTAGAGGGGTTGCATTCCCCATTTGATACTGTCTGCTGAAGTGGAAAAGAAATGTGTGCTACCTTCTTTTAAATTGGCAAATGTCCTGCTGTGTAATAGGACAGTGGACATGCTCACATGTTGCATTATGAGTAAATTAATTTCCTGCCATATGTTTTAAATTAGTTGCTTAAATAGCAACTTTAAAATAGTTGCTTAAACTTTTTTTGATCTGTTTGATCTTATACAAATTAGAAATTACGTAGAGTTGTGGTGGTATTACTATTATTTCCTATTGTGGTAAATGATGTCAGCATTTTTAACAGAGTAAAATCTGTGTATTGACTTGTGTGGAAAATATTTAGGACATTACTCTCTTTGCAGAGGAAACAGGTTAATAATTGTAACTCTGAAGAGGAAAGGCAGGGAGAGGTGGGGATGAAAAGCCATGTTACACTGATGGACGTCTAAATGGGAAGCTCCTCCACAGTGGTCCTGTTGAAAAATCTGTTTTTCATTTAGAAAATCACTATTTTTCGTATTTTGTTTTAATTTCCTTGAAAGTCATATGGCTTTTACATCCCCTCATATCTGATTGCCAGACAAAACCTCTTCTGTTAACCAGCAGTGAATGCTTGTGTTGCAGTTTACTCATTGTTTATAGGTCACGTGTGTGGTGAAACGGGTATGTGTCTAAAAGCAGCAGTATAAGACTTGTTGGTTTTCTTTCATTAATG
>NW_010422020.1:1130-3334 GCF_000710305.1 Buceros rhinoceros silvestris | reverse complement strand
TAATCTTTCAGTAATTCATGTAATTACTTAAATAAAACTAGATACAGATCCAGAATTCTCCCTGTGACTTCAGTAGCAGCTGATCTTTTACAAGTTTCTTTTCTCGGTCTTCATATCAGATCTTTTGACTTTGTGGCAGAAAGATACAGGAGTCTTTACCTTGTATAGATGTCAAAAGAATCTGAGAAGTGGTAATTAGCAATCACTTCTCTTTATCATTATGTTCTCTTCAACTGAAATAAAGTAAGTTTGTGTATAATCTTAGAATAAACCTGACAAAAGTGACGGACATGGTGGACTGCAAGTTGAAAACCATTTCTCTATTCAGTGACTATGTAAGTGAATCCGTTTTTGTTCAACTGCAGTGAAAAAATACTGGTGCTTTTGGTAATGAAGTGCCACAGATAACATGCAAAGGGATAGATATCTCATGCACAGATTTGTGAGTGCTCTTGCTGTCTAAATGATGTCTACAAAACATAATGGCTTGGTTTTGTTTGTTAGGTAATTTCACAAGCAAAAGTGTGTGGAATCACCAATGAATCGGAGACAGTCAAAAGACTTCGTCTGGCTGTTGCAGATAAAGATTTTACTTTCAAAGCAGGACAGTGGTAAGATCTTCCAATATTTGAGGGGAAAATTACTAGGAGAAATCCACTATAACAAAATGTTGAAAGGCCTCTAATACTTAAGCCTCGGCAAAAATCATTAATTTATATAATACGATGTTTTATTGTTGGATACTCTGTCAAATAGCTGATATTTGACATAATTTTAAAATAGATATTATTAAATATGCTAATTTTTAAAGGTTAAAAATTTATATTCTTGAAATGTTCAGTTTGATTTTTTTTTTGTATTTTCCTCCAATTTGTGTATATTGTTTCTTCAAGAGTACTTGAAAGTACACTGCACTTTATTCTGCAAGCTGTCTTTACTGTCTTTTATTTACTAATTAGTTTTATAGAAGAGATGAGTCTGGTTTGCAAGTTCCTTAGTTCTGGTTTATAATTTAAATTGGAGTTGCTTGTTAATTTTTATTTCTTCCTCTTTAAGTTTCCACTCTGAAAATCAAGCCTGTTAGGTCAGATTAATATACAAACATAGGCAGGCAAACTTGAAAATAAAAACCACTTGAATTATTAAGCCTTTGAAATAGTTAGCTGTTTGTTTAAGCAACCTTACAGCACTTTTTTTTTTCCCCAGGGAAAGATTGAGTTTTCATGTTTGTCTTCCTTCCTTGTTAAAAGTACTCCCACTTAATCTCTTTCTTTTCCTCTTAGAAATTAATTTAAAACTATGAGTAGTTGCTTTTGGCTTCGAACATTTAAATGCTCTTAAACTTTTTATTGGCTTAGGCCATCTGAAAGCGGCTTTGCTGGAATCAAAGTATAGCTTCTAGGGTATTAACAGCATATGTTACTCATGTAGCATTAATATGCTGGTTTTTAAATTTAGAACCAGAACACAAGATGTTGATTGCAGTAATTTGTGGAGTAATTTGCTTCAGCGTTTGCACATGTGCAGTGACTCATATTAAATTCCTGCTTGCCAGTACTTGGGAAGTGCATTTACCCTCAGAAAAGGTTTTAGAAATTACCATGCTGAAAACTGAAAGCTTTAATTACAATTACTCTTTTTCATTTTGTTCTTCCTTGAAAGTATTCTAATGCTGTTGTAAGGTATACAACAACTTGTAGCTGTAAACTGTGGCTGCATTTTTTGATGAGCAATACAAAACACTAGGCGACAATTTCCTGAGCAGCAAAGGCTAACTTGTTAGAATTTGCGGTAGTAAGATGACAGAGCCAAAGACTGTTACTGAAATGTATGTATTTTTTTGAAAGGGTTCCAATTACCAAGTTTTTCAGAAGCAGAAGTGAATTTGTTTTGCAAGCACGCTGGCAGATACTGGTCTTTATCTGACTTCAAGTCATAATGAAGAAACTTGATGCTGTTACGTGTTTTGATTTACTAAAACGTGTTGAGGTATATGCATGTTACAAATACTTTCAAGAAGTGGCTTTATGCTTTTAGTGTTTCTGGTCTTTCTCCAGCAGTTGCTAATTGTTCTTCATTTCTTGAAGATATGGCTTAAGTAGCCTTTAAAAGGAGGGAAATGAAAAACCACTGTAAGATCTGGGTTTTACCTCTTTTTCTGCCTCTCCTTGTGGGTTCATGTAGGTTTGGGGTTTTTTTTGTTG
>NW_010422020.1:0-1028 GCF_000710305.1 Buceros rhinoceros silvestris | reverse complement strand
CCCTACAACGACTTTTTTCGCTTAAGCTCTCACAGATAGCGTTTTCTTCCGGGGTCCTCTTCCTACACACAGCTGAGACAAGCCATCAGAAATGCAAGCTAGTACGCTGTAATATAGTATGCTGTGCCCTGAAATATCTCATAATTGGGAAGGAAATACTGATATAGAGAGAAATGTATGCCTACATTAGTACTTTAGAAGGTTAAAAAATAGGTTTGATTTAGGTTTTACAGCAATGTTTGTATTTATTTGTGCCTGGTGGGGAAACATACATACAATGTTTCCCATCTATGTCAAAGAGAACATTTTGATTCCAGTGTAAATTGTTACTTTACAGCATAAATGTAATTTCCTCTTTTTTTGTTCATTTAAGTAACATTGTTACTTAACAGTTACTAAACAGTAAGATTGTTTTCCACAAGAGGGTGGTAAAGAGCTTTAGTAGCATCTTGAAGTGTTCTTTGCTACCATAAATGCTGCAATAAAGGAGTCATCCTTTCTAATCCCTTAGATCCTTAGTGCCAGGAAAGCTGAGCTCCGTGAGCAGCGGGGCTGCAGAGGCTGAGGACGGTGAAGTAAGCCTTCTCAAGTTCTTGAAGTGTTCTTTGCTACCATAAATGCTGCAATAAAGGAGTCATCCTTTCTAATCCCTTAGATCCTTAGTGCCAGGAAAGCTGAGCTCCGTGAGCAGCGGGGCTGCAGAGGCTGAGGACAGTGAAGTAAGCCTTCTCAAGTTCTTTTGGGTGTTGATCTTTCGTTTGCAGTCATACACCTTTGTACACCATCAAGTTTGTTAGCTTAAAGTTAAAAGTTACATCACTATATAGTGTTGTATTTATCCACTTTGTGGATTCTTTGAGAGAAAGAGGATATTTTTCTTTGGAGGGTGAAGCTTTGTGGAGTGTAAAATCTTTCCCGCTTTTCTTTAAAAGTAGTGAACTATTTCAAGTGCTTCTCCCTCAGGAATCTGTGATCTCCATGAAGAATTCAGCTTTGCTGTTTACAGAAAATATCTGTGCAGGGGAAGC
>NW_010422019.1:4605-4855 GCF_000710305.1 Buceros rhinoceros silvestris | reverse complement strand
GTGCCCGTCCTCAGCCACTGCCTTCTGCCGCAGGGCCTGGAGCCGGCGCTGGGGGCTGAGCTGGTGGCTGAGCAGGGCCCCCACCTGCGCCCGATCGATGGAGCCCAGCAGGATCATGGACTCTGGCGATGGCAGCGAGGGGCTGTGTTGGCTCCTGACACCATGCTCACCAACCCCTCGCCACCATCCTGGTGTGCCTCATGGCTGGCGCGGGCATCAGCCACGCCCCCCGCCCCTGTCTCACACGGCG
>NW_010422019.1:3764-4543 GCF_000710305.1 Buceros rhinoceros silvestris | reverse complement strand
TGGCGCGGGCATCAGCAGAGCCTCCTGCCCGTGTCTCACCGGCCGACTCCACCAGTGGCAGGCTCTTCATCCTGGTGCTCTGCAGGACATGCTGCAGGTCCCGGTACTTGCAGTTGAGGGTGACGTAGCGGATGTCCCGCACCATGATGTCCTCCACTCGCACATTGTATTTCCTTCCCAGGGAGAGCAATGGAGGACTCAGAGTGATGCCACCCCCTCCTCTTGTGCCTGGTGAGGGGACTGGGGACAGGGCAGGGGACACACGCTCACTCGTGGTGGCCCCAGCCCAGCTCAGGAAGGTAGGGCAGCTTCTTGATGCGAATGATGCTGTCGTAGAGGGAGGGCTGGAGGCTCTGGGCCACAGCGTTGGCCAGGATGACGGCGATCATGACAGGCAGGATGTGCGAGATCTGCCCCGTCAGCTCAAAGACGATGACAGACGTGGACACCGTGTGGGTCACGGCGCCCGACAGTGCAGCTGCCCCTGCACCCATCCCCGGGAGACATAGGGGTGGCTGTCAGGTGCTGTCCACCGGGCTGGGTCCCCACCCTGTGTCTCCGCCCCTAGGTCATCCTCCACACCCAGAACTCTCCTGGGGACACCCCCAGTGGTGGTGTCATCCCCAGTCCATGGGGACACCACCTCAGCCATGGGGAACCCGCTGGCTCCTTTGGAGCATCTCCAAGTGATGCCCACCGTGGTGTTGTGGTGCTGGCCCAGTGCTTACCCACCCCGGCGTAGCCCCCTGGAACGATGCGGTAGGAGTTGATGTTGGGGT
>NW_010422019.1:3280-3702 GCF_000710305.1 Buceros rhinoceros silvestris | reverse complement strand
TGGGGTGCTGGCCCAGGGCTTACCCACCACGGCGTAGCCCCCTGGTACGATGCGGTAGGTGTTGCTGTTGGTGTGGATGCCATCGGGGAACCAGGCTGCCATGCTTTCCCCCACCAAGCGCCCAAAAGCTGCCCCTGTCCACAGAGAGGGGCTGGGAGTGGGCGCAGGGGGTCTCCTGGCATCCAACCCAGCCTCGCGCCCTCTCCTCTGCCTCAGTGCTGACGGGGAAGGGGGCACCTGGGGACACCCACGGGTGCCCCAGCATGGGCTGGCAAGCAGCTCTCTCCTTCTGCCATGGGGTGTAGGCTCTCACCGATGACGAAGACGGGCATGAAGGCTCCGCAGGGCACTGGAATGGTGGTGGCCAGGGCTGACATCCAGAACTGCGTGGGTGAAGCAGACACCAGTTAGTTGCCCCTCCC
>NW_010422019.1:2357-2838 GCF_000710305.1 Buceros rhinoceros silvestris | reverse complement strand
TGGTGGAATCTGGCCAGTATTTCTCTGCTGGCACCTGCGGCCACCTGGCCAGCACCTCCTGCTGACACCTTGGTGGGTACCAGCCAAGATCTCTTTGATGGCATGTTGACAGCACCCAGCCAACACTTTGGTGGCCTCTGGGAGAAGCCACCCAGTGCCTCCCAGTACCACCTTGCTGGCAACCATCCAGCACTGCCCCAATGGCATCCAGAAGCCCCTCCCCAGAGGATCCTGGTGGCATCCCAGGGCTCGTAGGGGCAGGAGGCACCCACCTTCATGAGGATGAAGACTATGAGGGTGACAAAGACGTTGGAGCGAGGGTGGTGCCAGGCCTCCAGGATGCCCAAGTACTCAAACTCATCGTTGAGCCCCTGCTTGGTCCACGTCTGGTTGTCGAAGAGTGTCACCAGGGTGTCCTTCTGGGTGAGCTGGTGATGGGCAGGGGTCAGCTGGGGCTGGTGGTGGCCCTGGGTTGGGGATC
>NW_010422019.1:1840-2194 GCF_000710305.1 Buceros rhinoceros silvestris | reverse complement strand
GGTGGGTACCTGGCCGGCCATGAACTGTCCGAAGCCGGGTGGGAAGGTCAGCGTGGAGATAAGCAGCGTCACCAGGGCAGGGAAGAGCAGGCGCCTGACAGGGTGCATGGGGCAGGGGGTGATGTCAGTGCAGCCCTGGCCACACCGCCCCAGTGCCAGGGACCGCCAGGCACCTACTTCTTCATGAGGAAGCGATTGATGGTCTTCTGGCGGCGCATGAACTGCACAATCTTGCGGTTGAGGTAGACGAAGAGCGCGCCACCAAAACCGCTGACAATCCTGGGCAGAGGAATGAGGTGAGCACCCGCACATTCTGCTGCCACCACCAGCACTACAAGCACTGCCACTGCCACC
>NW_010422019.1:1450-1809 GCF_000710305.1 Buceros rhinoceros silvestris | reverse complement strand
AAGTGCGGCAGTGCCTGCAGGTCGAAGGGGAAGTCGAGGCGGAAGCGGGTTTTGAACAGTGCCGTGATCGTCTCTGGGGGATGGCGGAGGTCAGCGGGGCTAGATGGGGGGGACCCCTGTGCCCCACCCCACCCCTCAGGGTGCAGGTACCTTCATCCTTGTTCCAGACGGCAAGGACGCGGAAGATTGCAGGTCGAAGGGGAAGTCGAGGCGGAAGCGGGTTTTGAACAGTGCCGTGATCGTCTCTGGGGGATGGCGGAGGTCAGCGGGGCTAGATGGGGGGGACCCCTGTGCCCCACCCCACCCCTCAGGGTGCAGGTACCTTCATCCTTGTTCCAGACGGCAAGGACGCGGAAGAT
>NW_010422019.1:917-1314 GCF_000710305.1 Buceros rhinoceros silvestris | reverse complement strand
AGGACGCGGAAGAGGAAGGCGCAGAAGGTGGCGGGTAAGAAGCCACGCCAGTAGTTGCGGACGGCGAAGAAGGTGGACGTGACCTCGATGCTGAAGAGGACGCCTGGCACCAGGGGGAAGCGCACGAGGGAGGCAACGAAACCCAGGTGGGCTCCCGGCGCCTGGCGTGCTTCCTGCCCTGAGCCCACGCTCATGCAGGGGGCCCTGCAGTGGTCTGGCCGGCCCCGCGGACGCGCTATGGGCGGTCCAAGGGCTTCCCTGTCGAAGCACGCGGCCGGTCCCCGGCTGGCCACAGCGAACATGACAAAGCAGTGGTTGGCGCGAGCAAGAGGGTAGTGTGGGGACGTGAGTAACGACGTGGTGGGTGGCACTGGGGTGGGGGGACCGCACACGGACA
>NW_010422019.1:0-210 GCF_000710305.1 Buceros rhinoceros silvestris | reverse complement strand
GGTGAGCCGGGGGTGAGTGGGCAGTGTCCCCCCACCCCTGGTGCTGCCAAACCTGCTGGGGGGCACAGGTGGAGTCCCTCTGGGGCTAGTCTGCCCTACTCACCTTGTAGATGCCCCCGAAGAGGGAGAGGAAGCGGCTGAGCAGGGCTGCGCACATGCTGGCGATGTGGACGAAGGGACCCTGTGGGGACAGCAGCGGGGCTGAGGATG
>NW_010422018.1:0-1318 GCF_000710305.1 Buceros rhinoceros silvestris | reverse complement strand
AGTGGCATTATGGGATGGCGGGTGGGCAGGGCTCGGCTTCCCACGATTCTGAGGGTGAGTTTAAACCACCATTTTGAGGCAGAATTTTCGGTTTCTGAGATTTGATTTAAACGCCGATTCTGCTTGAATTTCAAAATTTCAGTTTTGAGCTCAAATTTCAGAAAGGAAATTCCGAGGTTGAATTTTGAAGGGACAATTTGAAGTTTCATTTCAAAATTATGATTTTGAGGTTGAACTTCAAAATTTCAGTTTTGAGCTCAAATTTCAAATTTTCATTTGGGGGGTCAAATTTCAAAATTTCAATTTCAAGGTCAAATTTCAAAATTTCATTTTTGAGGTAAAATTTCAGAATTTCCATTTCAACCTCCCGCCAGACTCGGCCCTTTTTGGGGTCAGGCGGAAGCGAGTCCCTCGTTAACGGGAATTTTAATTGTTGCTGTTGCAGGGCCCCGCCCCGAGGGGGAGGGGCAGCGCGGGAACCTCGGCCTCGCTCTGGCCCCGCGGGAACCCCCCAGCCCCGAGTCACCCCCTGCGGGGGGAGGGGAGGAGAAAATGGGTGCGTGAAGGCAGGAGAAGCCGGAAACAGGGAATTCTGGGGGAATCGGGGGATTCTGGGGGAAATGGGGGGAAATTGGGAATTTGGAGAGAAACAAAGGGAAAAATGGGGAATAAACGGGGAATTTAGAGAAAATGAGGGAAAATGGGGAATTTGGGGGAAAACGAAGGAAAAATTGAGAAATTTGGGGGGAAATTGAGGAGAATTTTGGGATTTGGGGAAAAATTGGGGAATTTGGGCAACAATCGGGGAATTTAAGGCAAAATTGGGGAATTTTGAGAACAATTTGGGAAACAATGAAGGAAAATTTGGGAAATTTGGGGGAAAATTGTGGAATTGGGGGAACAACTGGGGAATTTAGGGAAAAATTGGGGAGTTTGGGAACAATTAGAGAATTTAGGGAACAGTGGGGGAATTTGGGGAAAATTGGGGAATTTGGGGAAAAATGAAAGGAAATCTGGGGAATTTTGGGAACAGTCAGGGAATTTAGGGGAAAAATCAGGGAATTTCAAGAAAAATCGGGGAATTTTTGGGAAAACTGGGGAATTTGGGGAAAATGAAGGGAAAGTTGGGGAATTTTGAGAACAACTGGGGAATCTGGGGAAAAATCAGGGAATTTTGGGAACAATCTGGGAATTTAAGGTAAAAATCGGGGAATTTGGGGGAAAATTGGGGAATTTTGGGGAAAATTGGGGAATTTTGGGACCAACCAGGGAATTTGGGGACCAACCGGGTGGTTTGGCGGGCACCAACCTGCCCCCC
>NW_010422017.1:0-1306 GCF_000710305.1 Buceros rhinoceros silvestris | reverse complement strand
TGTGATATAAATAACTTTGGTCTTATAAATCATGTTTGCTGGAGCGCGGAGCCGCTGCCGGTCGCCCGGCGGGTTCTGTGCGGATGCGGTGCGGGATGCCCGCCGCTCCCTGCGGCAGATGTTTGAGTCCCTCCCGGAGACTTGTAACCGCTGTTCGAGACAGCTTGTGATATAAATAACTTTGGTCTTATAAATCATGTTTGCTGGAGCGCGGAGCCGCTGCCGGTCGCCCGGCGGGTTCTGTGCGGATGCGGTGCGGGATGCCCGCCGCTCCCTGCGGCAGATGTTTGAGTCCCTCCCGGAGACTTGTAACCGCTGTTCGAGACAGCTGGTAAATGCTGCCAGAAACATGTATCTGGAACATACCTATCGGTGCAGAATGTAAACGCGAAGCAGCAATTCAGAGAGAGCAGTTCATCTTACTTTCTAATTTGCGTGCAACGACGCCGGCTCTGAGCGCGGGATCACTCTGCAGGCGCCTGTCTCTCTCTGCGGGAAGGGAGATCGGGGGCCCGGGCTGGGGATGAAAAGCCACCACCCTCATTTGAAACCCCAGGTTCCCTGGAGTGCGGGACGACTCGTGTCCCGAGGGAAGGGGTGTCGAAAGCAAAGCCCCGGGGCGGTTGGCACGGGTGTAACTGAAGTCTTGAACGAAATAACATCACGGCCGCAAACAGCGGGAGAATGGAGGCAAAACCGGCGTATGCTCGACGTGGGAAGCGATACAAATCAGTATAGTGAGAAGTGATGAACGATAACGGGATTTCAGGAGCTCGTAAAACGCGAACACGCGTGAGGGGAAGGAAGGGTGGGAGAGGTTAGCACTCGCTGAAATGGTCGGACTGTCCCGACGTGGCTCTCGGTCTGGGCATCCCTCTGGCAGGGGCACAGGTACCTCGCCTGGCGCCTGTGCTGGGGGGTCTGGGTGGGAATTGCTGCCGGGATGAAAGAGCCCAAAGGCCTCACCCAAAGGCCTAGCGCTGGAGTAGGGCCTGTCGGGGGTCGGGTGACAGTAGCGTGCGGACTGGGACACCCCCGCGCCACGCACATGCCCCAAGGCGAGAGGCCAACCCGTTACTTCGCGGGGAAGACCACCTCGCCTGGCGCCTGTGCTGGGGGGTCTGGGTGGGAATTGCTGCCGGGATGAAAGAGCCCAAAGGCCTCACCCAAAGGCCTAGCGCTGGAGTAGGGCCTGTCGGGGGTCGGGTGACAGTAGCGTGCGGACTGGGACACCCCCGCGCCACGCACATGCCCCAAGGCGAGAGGCCAACCCGTTACTTCGCGGGGAAGACCCCTTCCTCCCTTC
>NW_010422016.1:33208-34415 GCF_000710305.1 Buceros rhinoceros silvestris | reverse complement strand
TATTTTGACTTTAAAATACAGGGCTTTTTCTCCCTGTTTTATATGCTGAAGAAACAGTGGTTTTGAGACCTGATATTTAAAAGGTTGTGGGGCATTAAGGTGTGCTAAAGGGGTAAAATTCAGCAGTTTAAAGTGGTTTAGGGGTTTACTTGGAGTATTTTATGTGGCTCCCAATGAGGAGCAACTTGTCGGCAAAGAGGCTTGCAAGCTGTAAGAGAGACCCACTGCTGGCAGCCCCCCATGCAGGAGAACCCACACTAGCACAAGGGCTTGCAGAGCACAAGAGGCCAAATGATCAGTTTTAAAATTCTAAGGTTCTTTTTCTCCGGTGTTTTAAGACTGAAGTAAGCTGGTGCATTTCTTATGCTAGTATTACTACTAGCTGCTATATGCTAAGAATCTCTTAATATTTTATTAACTACCTTGGTTTTTTACCTGGTCTTGTGGAAGATGCAGTGGTTCATGGAATAAATGCTACTTATTTATGGTCAGAACCCTTTGCTTCTCACTGGGGTGTTCAAAGATGCCATAAAATTGACTGCCTTAATAAATGTATATATGTCTAATTTTCAAAGCAAAATCTACACTGGGCAGGAAGTCTGGATGAACGGATGTTGTTAAACAGCTAGGGATATTCATCTTCAGCTGGCGTGCTGCTTTCCAGGTGAGGTGCAAGCTCAACGCAACGTCATACAGCTGTGACATTGGTGTGCACTCTCAGGTTCCTAGGTTTTGCAGGTACATCTTACGTGAGTGTTAGGAAAATGTGCTGAGTTGAGTTAAGAGATCATAAGCACTGCTGAGAGGCTGCAGCCATGCATTGCCTGCACAGGCTGGAAGCACCTATGAAAAGATGTCAGGTCCAGAATTTCAGAAGAACATGTCTTTGTTGTAGCTGGAATATGAGGACTCACCACTCAGCCTGTCTTTAGAAAATGCAAGTGTATCTGAATTACTTCCTAGTTAAGGTGTTGGGAGCATTACAGATGGTCCTTGGGGGCCTCCATTGTGGTTCCCATCTAAGTGCCACAGATTATAAAAGAAGCGAGAAAAATTCAGTATTCAAATGCCTTCTTTTTAGTTGATAATGTGAGTGGTGCTTGTGATGACAGTGTGTATTGAGCTCCTGTGCACAACTTTTCATCAGCTGAGGTGCACCTAGAGCATAAACATTGCCATGGTTGCCATGGCCCTCTTGATTAGTCAC
>NW_010422016.1:30089-33016 GCF_000710305.1 Buceros rhinoceros silvestris | reverse complement strand
ACAAGGCAGAAATGGGAGCCCTCTCCCATAGTCAACCATACTCCTCAGAAAGCATAAACTATTGAAAATATCATAAACTATAAGCTCAGCTATGGAAAAACATAAACACACCAGAACTGAGACCTCTCTTTTTAAATAGACCTGATTGACTTTCCTGTTAAAAATTTGGGACATGAATTAATGGTGGGGTTTTTTGCTGTCTGAAGCTTTGATTCATTTAACTTTCCATTAAGAAATAACAAAGTGTTCTTGCAGCATAAAGGAACAGTGATTCTTTCTTTCCCCATCAAGCCCAGGTGGGAAGGAGTTAGCCCCACTAAAAGAACTTTGGCTGCTTTAAATTGTATTTCTTACTGTACCAGGGAGAAGTCTAAGACACCTTGTAATCTTCACACCTTGTCTGCAGTACTCTCACTGCTCGAATGAGCCCTTATGATATATAATAACATTGGAACAAATTGAACACACTGTAACAGCTTTTATAATTTTGTCCAATTTAAACAAGCAGTCAAGTCTTGACACTTCATCAATTTTATGTAAATATTTTCTTGAAAATATAGTTGGTGGCTTTATTTCTGCAACTGCGGGAGAAGATATGGTGTATTCCTTCAACAAAAGTAAGGGTTTTGACATAATTTCTCTCAATTTTTTCTTATTTTTGGTGTTAAAGAGATTCTAGGATTTGCCTTTTTAGATGCTAGTAAAATTCTGCTCCGCCTGGTCCTTTTGGTCTGAAAGATGCACAGAGAGCAACAGTACGTGTGTTTTTCAGAGCTGTTCATAGCTGCTCCTGAGACAGGCGAAGGGACTCTGACTCCTTACGTTCTGCTATTTCCAGCACATTTCCTTTTAATGGGCATGCAAGGAAATATTATTTGTAATGTTACTTAAACATATTTGCAAGAAGACAGCAGTGACTATTCTGAGATTTTAGGGTGAGAGATGCCAGGAGACTTCAGTGCTTTGCAAACCATAGACTGAAGCTTTCCTAATACCTCTGAAGGATGAGCAAGGTGATCTGCACCAAGCACAGCACATCAATGCTTTGTGACTGCAGAGGGTTAGAAATATTTCCACCAGTGCCTTTACACTGGATTATTTTGAGAACAGTTCAGCCCAGCAATGAGGAATGTCTGTGGCTGTGTTTTTCTAGTGATAGCCAGTTTTCAGCTACTGAAAATATTTGTATAACATTTGTTTTGCTTTTTCATGAAGCATAAATCAAATGGAATGGGGTTTTTGTGGTGTCGTATTTTATGCTGTGGTTTTAGTTTGAGGTGACCATTGGTCCTGAGACTGCACCTTTATTAATTATGCAATTATCTTCCTCACCTTTCTTTTTACATGTTCAATTACATATTTGTCTTTAGTTAGGGACACACTGAAACTATGGCACATAAAGTGGTTCCTTTCCAACACTAGTTGGCCAGATTCATCAAGTTTGGCCAGAATTCACAAATACGGTTGGGGAGGCAGATTGGTTTGGTTTATTTGTTTGGTTTCTTTGCATGCTTTTAACAATAGGCTTCTTTCAGTGTCTGAAAAGGTTAAAAATCCATTAAGCAAGCCCTGCTAGATCAGCACTCAGGTATTTTTGTTCAAAAAGCATCATATCTGATGATCACAAGGACACTTTAAACATGATTTAGACCAGTTCCTAAGGTCATAGCACCAGGGCTGAGTGAGCCTTCCCTGCAAACTTCCAGAAACTGAGAAGGAGGAATGAAGTGAATTATATTTGTATTATGGAATCCAGTGAACATTAGTTCAGCTTTAGGGGAGAGGAAAACAGGTGCTCTCTTATTTTTGCAGCGGGAAGGCTATTGTGACACAATATTTCCAGGAGAGCTGGTTCAATGATGCTCCTTTCTGCTGGGCTCGTTGGGGTTATCTGTTGTTGCAGTGCTTGTGAAGGGAACACTTGTCTGTTAGGAACTGAGCTGTATTTGAGTTCGAGCTGACCCAGGACATCAAACAACTCCTCAAAGGCAAGTGGCATCTCCTCTATTTAAAATTCAACCAGTGACCTAAAGGTGAAACTCCTTTTTACAATGTCACTCTGAACCTTGATGGTTGTTTTTGTCTCTGTCTCCACAGCGACGGTGTCGTGCTTTTTTGATGCATTACATAAGAGGAGGAATTATTCTTCCAGAAACTAATAAACCAGCAGTCCATCTAACTTTAATGTTTCTTCAGAAATCAAAAATTCATTGCAAACCCGATCTATTAGTAATTTTCTCGGAGGTGGCAAACAAATACTATCATATATCATTTCTCTCATTTTTATGTTTCCATAGTGCTTCTTTATTACCTTCATCTAAAATAAGATGTATTTTGGCCTTAGACACCAGACTTTGACACACACGATTTCCTTTCTTATTACATAAGAGGTTAAATCCTTCAGTTTCCTCCCTTTTCTGGAGCATGGGGCCCCCTCGTCCCTCTGTTCCCGTCATCCCTTGTAGCACCAAACTCCAGTGTGAGCCTGCCAGCATGCTTGAGCCAAGCCTGCTCCTCTGCTTGCTGTCAGCCAGGGGCACGTTTGAGAAAGTGGTATAATGGGAAAACTCCATGACTTGAGATTGCCAGCTGGGCATGAAGAATTGGGTGAACTCTCTATTAGAAGTGGGTGACCTCTGACCACTCTTGGCTATGTCACTGTTTGGAAGTGATACTTCATTGTGATGCATGAAACATTGTCCCTCAGTGTACCTGTTTTATACTGTCTGCAGACTTGGGCAGACTCTTTGGATCCAGTTTCTAAGCATCTTTTTATTGCCAGAAGAATAAAAGCTGAAAAGAAAAAGAGGGAAGATCAGATTCACATAGTCTAGGAGTTCATAGGCTAATGCTGGAAAGCCATTGGCTTGCCTGTGCACAGGAAATGGATGTTGCACTTGACAAAGACGTTCCTGCAAGATGAGGGA
>NW_010422016.1:0-30003 GCF_000710305.1 Buceros rhinoceros silvestris | reverse complement strand
AAAGAGAAAAAGGTTTCCTTAAAAATAAAAGTTTAACTTTACTTCCTCGCTTTATTACGTAACATCTGAGTGATTTGTGATCTGAAATGTTTAGCATAGGTTATCACATTGAGAGCTCCAGTTATTTGACTGAGTGACTGACACAAGTGAAATGTCTCCTGCTCACTCATGGAGCAACTAGTTGAGCAAAACTCCTGAACAATACCCACAGAACAAGCTTTATGCATAGTATTACAAGTACTTAGATAATTTTAATTACTCCACAGGTGCTCCATTTGTACTTGCTGAGATCCCAGTGCTCTGGGTGTGTGTTGAAGCACACCACCACCAACAGCCTCTGTAGGCCTGATCTGTTCTTTTGTGAAAACAAGGGGCTCAGGGGCTTATGGTGTCTTGCCTGAGTCTTGATCTCAATAAGTCTGAAATACACCAGCACTGTTGTGCGATAATTACCGATGTTGTATTGCCTTTTCCAGGTCATTCCTTTCCTTTAAAATATATTATCATTCTGAAAGGAAGTATGGTTGATGTGTTCCACTGCAGCAGTTGAATTTTCTGCAACTTGGGAGGTATTAAACCAGTATGCTAAGAGAACAATTGTAATTGCCCGGCACTTAAAGAACCTACTGTAAGTGCTACAGCTATTAGAACCATTTAAAATCTTGATTGCAGGAAGAACTGTGTGTATTAATCTGTAAAATAATTCATCTATTCTCTAATTTATCATTGTTCCATAAAAATAGGTTTTTGAAATTAGAAATTACTCTAGAGTAATTAAATAAATGTAATATGCTGCAACTTTTTATAGTTTAATACATCTCAGTTATATTAGCCTTTCATATGACCTTTTCTGCTTTTAATAAAGTTAATAAAGTCTTTGAGACTAATCTTTTAACAAAGAGGTTAGTCTGTAAATTATGGTATTATTGGTTGTGCTATTTGACTACCAGACAAGCTTGACCGTACCTTACATGCTATTCTTCCCTCCTTTGTGCTGCTTGGGCTAGAGTCTTGTTTTGGCATATTGGAATATTGGGCTATTTCTAATACTTAACAGAAAGCGTGAGAATTGCTTTTGTTTGTTTGTTTGTTTCATGTAGACTAGACACAGACTATGCAAATATTCAGTTGGGATAATACTGTTGGAGTGAGGGATGGAGTTGGGTGATTAGACCCGGTGCCTGAACGCAAATTTTAGTGGTAGATTTAAGAGGGCTTCTCTAAAACGTTTCTTATTAGAGCATGTACATTTCTAATGCAAGGGCACAGGGCGATCGTGTCATCTCTGAGGCAAAATAATTCATGATTGTAGCAAATACTGTTCTATCACACTTATTTTGACAAAAATGAAGACTGCTTCTTGATGAACTTGAAGTCTATCTTAACCATGAACTCCCACTGTTCCGTAATATATGTTTCAAGAGCAATTTAGCAGAGACTGATAAAAATACTAAGAAGAGAAAGGTTGACAGAATCAGGGGCGAATACTGCAATTACTAGCAGGTAGTACTAAGTGGTTTTACCTCACTCAGTATTAGCGACATTTTAGTGAGAGCAAGATCACAAAAGAACTGCAGGAAGACTAGAAATTGTACCTTTCAGGGAGAAACAGGAGGCATTAAATCTCTCTCCGTTTATGCAAAACTATGTTAAGTGATGACTCAACTACAGCATACCTATAGGCTGGGAAGCGATTTGTCTAAGTACAGCAGCTTTCTCCCTTGTTTTAAAAAATGGTCCATTAGCAATTCAGTCTATCTGAGTCTAAACAAATTGAAAGCAGAGGAAAGCTCACATCTTCCAGTAAGGTTGATCAGCTACAGAAGCACCTTGCAGACTTGGTGAATGTGTAAAACAAGACTTGGGTGTCCTTCAAAAAGTAAAGGGTAATTCAGGCAGGAGGAGTGGGCTTGATGCGGTAGATACAAGGTGAGGTTCTTTTTGATGTGTTATTCAGAAGGTGTGGTTAGATGGTAATGTGTCTTGCTGGCCTTAAAAAATCCATGAATCTGCCAGTAAATCTTAAAAGCATTTTCCATAATGAAATACCTTCTTCCCCATTTAAGCCTCACTCATTTCAATCAGACAAGCTTTTTGAATACCAAAAGCTCTCATCTTTGATTTTTTCAATGTTTAAATAATCCTAATTATAATTAAAAATATAGAACTATTGTTAACTTGCTGATCCCAGAGGAAATTTGAATGGTGAAACCAAAACCTATTTGCAAAACTCTATCATATGTTGATGAACAGCTTGAATTTCTTATTTTATTTCTAGTTATTCTCTTTTCTTTGGTATCTGTGACACAGTTTATTTGACAAAGTTTTCTTGGTGGTCTCAACCTAAGAATTACAGAACATGCATTAAAAAGCTGCTATTACATAGCACTTAAACTTATGTTTCAAAAAACTGAAGGAAGGCAGCTTTAAAATAATCGTATATAAATATTACAATAAATTAGTTTGAAACACTGACATTTAGATTGGCCTTTAGAATCCTAGAATAAGTAAAAAGGTTCCAGTGCACTCAACATTGTACAAATACTAAATAAGTTCCTAAATCTAGTAATGAAAACTAAAATGAAGGTGTTTCAAATAAAATCATAAATTCTAATGGTTCTTGCACTTTTTAGCTAGTGGGCTTCTTTCTCTTATTTAGTCACTGTCCCTTCTGTGAGTATCAGTAAGGTTGAATCTTTTCCTTACTTTTAGATGCTTACTCTTCAGAAAATTACCTGAGGTAAATTGGCATAAAACACACTGCTATTAAATAGATTCCTCCTGTAAGTACATAAAATTCCTAAAGTTTTCAAAAATCACCAATACATTTGTTTCTTCCACTCACCTTTTTAGTAGGAGAATATGCTCTGTCTCTGAAAAGAAACACTTGAAAATATCTAACAGAGAATCTCATTTGGATTTAGGGTGTGGTTGTTTTCATTCTGGCTGTGCCTCTGGGAGGCATGGTAATTCTCTGTTGTTTGCTGCATAGGAAGGCTGAATTCTCTTTCTGTGGGTGGGAATATTCCATTTCATACGGAAGCATTTGCCATTTGTTGATCCTAAAAAACCTAATGTCCTACATTAACACACAGAGCCCGGTGTCAACACATTAAATGTGCAGCTTGGAAGTACAAGTTAGTTAAGCCTTGTTCCTAGAATGGTCCCCGACTCCACTGAAGGTCATGTAAATAATGAAGCAAATAGAAAAAAAGAAAAGGGTTTAATTTGTGTTCTGTAAGAAAGTTGGAGGTGGAAAGTGTTTGCCAATAGAAAAGTGTGAAAGTTAAATGTGATCCTCTCACTTTTTTTTTTTCCTAACCTTTTGGGAATTTCACTGTATGAAAAATGACGCATTCATTGTGTGGAAATGATGGGTGATTTCTCACCAGATGTATAATGATCCAGAATGGCTTTTAGAAACACCAGCAGAAATATCTGTGGATTCATGGATTTCATTCCTGGAAAACAAACTGTAATGGCATCAGTCCTGAAAACTGAAAAAAACCCCAAACCATTCAGCAGCACTCCAGGAAGACCACATGTAAGCTGCTCTTGATGGGAGAGACACAGGTTAAATGAATTAAGATTTGACTTTTGGGTCGCCAAGTAGTTTCCTATATGAAGTCATATGAGGAGTGTTTCTAATAGGATTCTTCAGGGCTTGGTACATCCTCAACTACTCAGAGTTTCCATTGTTGGTTTGGAATCAAGTTTGAAATTACTACCAAACACAGCTGATGTAATCGCTCTTGGAATGATAAAGCATGATGAGAACAACCTGATCATCCAGCCAGGGTGATTATGTTCGTGTGAGTCCACTCTGTCCACTTGGTTCACACCTTTCTTGTCCTGGAGTCCCAAAAGAAGACGCAGTGTTTAGAAAAAATCACTTCCTTGGACCTGTTGGCTACCCTGTTGCTAATGTAACCCATATGTTACCTTCAATGCCACCAGGTCTCCCTGGTGCCTCCTGTCCAGCAGGGCTTGCAGATCCTGTTCTGAAGAGCTGCCACCCTGCCAGTGCACCTCCAGCCCACACTGTTGCAGAGGGTTTGTTCTTTTCCAAGAATTATCTGAGGTCCTTGTTAGGCCACTCCTGCATTTTGAGCCCCGAAGAGCAGCTCTGCCTTCCGGCGTATACCCCTGCTCCTTACACAGCTTTAGTGTAAAGACAGAGGCCGTCCCTGCCCTCTGGGTCATTGCTGGAGATACAAAGTTAATGGCCTAGCACTGACCGCTGGGAGTCACACCACTCACAACCAGCCACCAGTTAGACCTCGGACGGATGACAACTACCTTTTGAGCCCAGCAGTCTAGTCAGCTTTCCACCCACTTTTATTACACCAGTCCATAATTTCCCTGGGGACTGAAGTTAGTTTGTCTGGCTTCTAGTTTCTTAGATCCTGCTGCTTTTTATTTTACAACCAGCAGAACCTTTGTCTTTTTTCAGCCATAGGAGTCCTCCCTTGATTCCCGCAACTTTCCTGAGATGGCAAAAGGCAACCTCTCAGTGGCATTGCCAACTCCCTACCATTAGGGAGACGAATTGTACCATCCAGTACCATTAATTGGTATTTGCCCCATTTACTTAAACAAGCCCTAATTTCGTCTTCCTATACCATGAGTAGTACCTGTTCCCGCTTCTCCCCAGCTCTGCTCCTGGGTAGAGACCTGAGGGTTACTTTAAACCACAGCAATTACTTCCTTTATTGTTCTTTCCTTACCCATTATATCTAATATAGCAAATAATAAAGCGTTCCCACAGCATTTTTCCCAAGCAATCTAGAAGTTTTACATGGAAGGGAGGCTGTAAAAACATCTTGATTGGCTGCACAGGCCAGATTGGAGGTTTGAACCAAGAATGGTTTTGATCCAGGATCAGAAAGCTTTTTAGTGAGAGAGCTTTACTTATTGCTCAGGAAACTTGTCCCTTCCTTAAGCAGTGAACACATCATGCTTTCATTAACAGGTGACATTTGAGGTGTAAATGTCTGAGGCTTCTGAAGTATACTTTTGATAGCAGACCTACCTGAACAAATACAAAGCTCAGAAATCATTTATAGAGACATCCTCCTCAAAGGAGCAAGTTCAAAATTATTTCAGTGGCAGTTTCTCCAGGACATCATTAAAATCTACAAACTTCAGAAAGGGAACCCTTCTAACTGTCTTCGAAACTGTTTCTACAGATTCGGTCTGCAGTGCTTCTGAATTTATGAAGAGCAGAATTTATTGAGATATCCCAGGTATCTCTCTTCCCAATGACCTTGTATGTGTTTTCATGCAATAATTCCAGCCAATTCTTACATGGAATAGACCACAGAAAAACACTTAAGTGTGAAAGAAACTGATTATACATTTGTATTTGTAATGGCAAATCCTTAAGAAAGGATCATGGGTTGCATAGGAATGCGAGAGAGAAGGTACAGGGTTACTGTTCCAGTTCTGACATCAGCTGCCGTCATCACTAAGCAACTTACGCTGCTTCAGTTTCCGTAAGGTTAGCAGTTACCTGAGGGGTGCTGAGGAGTTTACGTTTTGTCTGCAAAGTGCAATGAAGAGGAAGGAGTCTTCAATACCTTGCTAATTAAGGTGGTCTGTCTTCTGCTGACATCATCAGACCTTGCATTTATTTAGCACAAGAGCAGTTTTACCTGATCAAATATTGTGGATGTGTGTAAAGAAAATAGCAGCATATGTGGAAAGAGCTTCCTACAAATGTGTTTTAGGGACATGTAAACAAATCTGCCTGCAAGAACAAAGCATGCACCCTCAACACGAGCAGCAGTTTATTCAAAGTCTCCATCCAAAGAGCCAGAAAACCTAATTAAGACTCATTATCCATGAGGAGCAGTCTGTCCACAGCTCTCAGCTGTTTGCAGTGCCTGCGATGGAGCACTGTCTCAATCACCGTACAGGGTTTGGAAATCCACCAAAGAAAATGGGCACTTTTTCTGTTGCTTAGCTGGTTAAACTTGATTTTAAACCAGTCAGTTCTATTAACTATATTAAACCCAAGCAATGACCTTCTGGGACAATAGAATTTTTGTAGTTGTTGTGGCTGTTTTTAAAGAAAAAGAAATAACTGAAAGCAGGGATTCTCTGAGTCTGGTCTCCAGACTCCTGAGGGATTGTGGATTACTCTTAAAAATGTACAACTTCATCTGCTACTAAGAAGAGCAAGTTTGTTGTCAGTAGTCTTGATTATCTGTCAATTGTCGGTTGGGATTATCCATTTGTTAGAAAATGTTTATGGATTTTAAAATTGGAAGCAGTTGAAAAACCATTAATGTGGCATTTTGGAGGGGAAAGAAGTTGAGCAGCTTGGTTTCTCAGAGGGCAGATTCTCTATCCTTACAAGCAGAGACATGAGGGTTTAAACTATTGGCATTTTACAGCTATTCTGAATTTCCTCTGGGTTGTGTAATGTACAGACACCTCAGGGACTGGAAGCTGCTTGGAGCAACTTACGAAAGTAAATTAGAGCTATGAGACAGAAAACCTAAAATTATCTGAAGTTATTGTGAAGAACCTAAGTAAAGTGGTTTTACCTAAACGAGGACTGTCTGGGTTGCCTACCTGCTTCCTTCCCTCCCCAAATCCAGACCCACAGCAACAACAACCAAAGAAAAAGGTGGCAGATGCTGGGAGCAAGCTGAGAAACATCAGTGCTTGGTTGTCTGTCTCTGAGCAGACGAATGCAAAGAAATGAAAACCAAACTTGGCACCAGCAAAGTTGCAGAAGTGATTTTCAAAACTTTTTATGCCTCGTACTGTCTAAATAAGAAACTTCTAGAGGAAGGGCTTTTAGCACTGCTTTCCTCACTCACATGCACTGAGTTCATGTGAAATATTTAGGAGCAGAACATTTTTCTGATGTAAATTTCTTATTTCTAGACTGCTTGTAAAATGCAATAAGGTTACTCCAGAAGTTTGATGTCTGGTTTAACGCTGCATGCGAGGTTCACGTGGAGTAGTGATCCTGAATTTCCCTCTGCCTCACAGGCCAAACTCGGCTGTAGCCATGGGTCAAGTCAGACGCTAGAGATAGAAGATTTGTAGTCTGTCAAGGAGTTATTCAGAAATATGTACAAATAGATGAGATTTCAAGGAACCAGAGCTGACAAGAAGACCTCTAGAAAGCCTCTAAACATCCTTTGCTCCAACACATTCTCACCAACACCTGCGTCATTTCGTTCACAATTGTTTATGCTGTTCTTGAAGACTTACTGTAATGGAAACGCTGCAGTCAAACCACTCTGTCCCCGTGCTACTCTTAGTGCTTTGGGAGGTTTTTCTAGTATCTAACCTAAGTCTTTGCTGCTGCAATTTAAGTGCATCAACTCTATTTTCTTTCCATTATGAACCCAGAGACATGGTTATTTCTTTCCTCTTGCAGCAGGTTTTTATGTGAAGTTGATTTTTTCCTTTCTTGGTATAGTAGTTTATACTTGCCCCTACTGATCATCATCCCGGTGTTTTTTTTTTTTTTTCAAGTATCTTGTTAGTGAAGATAGCTTAACAAATTCTTATCATGCTCTTGGTGTCTGTGCTATCTGTGCTTAGTGTCATCTCTTAGCATAGGAAGACTCTATTACATCATTTTGGTCTATAATGAAAATACCAAATACATTCAGACCCCTGTAGTGCCCCCCTCTATACATCCTTCCATTTTTTACTCCCTGATGATATGGTTCATCCAATTTGGATTGGCCTTATCATATACATAATTGTCTTTTTCTCTTCTGGTGTTCTTAGTGATTAGCATAACCTTGAACTTTCACATGTATTATAGGATCAGAAAGTTAGTTCAAAGGGAGCCATCATGTGTGCTGACTGAGAACAAAGACTGAGATGCTGGTTGGACAGTACCCTATTCTGGTACATCAGAGTGCTTTTGTGCCTGACATTAAAATCATTGTTCCTAGGTGTATGTTTTGGGGTTTCTTCATAGTTATAATGCATTACAAAAGTAGTTTCTGTAGGTAGATTAGCTTTTTAAGTCCTTAAGGAAAGAAGGTTATTGAGAACTATTGATTTTTATAAACTAGGTGTAATTTGATGAAATTGAAATAGAAGATAACAGAATGGTGAGTTCCACTAAGAAAAAACCTTTAGTTAAGAGCAATGATAGAAACAAAATTTTTAAGGTTTTTATTTCATTATGTATTAAGTCAAGATTGGAGTATTTGGTTTAACTGTTTTATTTCACTTTGTGAGAAAAGTTTGGCATGCCTTTATTTTCATGTGAGTTGGGAAAATATAAAAGTGCAATTGCATTGTTTGCTGCAAAACAAAAAGCCCAGCTTTTCCCAGTTCTGCCTTTAGTCATCAGCCTGTCTTAAGGATTCCATGAAACTGCAATTCTTTGCATCATGTATTATTGCAGCAAGATAGTATGGGTTACAAATTATTAGTTTAATCAAAGCAAACCGATCTTTATACTGTACAAGCTACTCTCTGGAACTGATGCAGACACAAACTCTGCTAGTTCCAGGTTTTATCACATTGTCCTGTCATGACTTAAGGTGGAAGCCACCAACAAAACTATCATCATCGCTGGGAAAAAAAATTAAAAATACGTGAGAGGCATATATGAACAGCACAGAAAAGATTATTAGCTGTCCTCTATTATATTCCATTATAGATAGTGCTCTGTTACAGAGAATAACAATTCACCTTTTATCATCAGAGAATCAGAGCCATCAACATTAACCAGAGAGCAGACGAAAAGACATGCTTCACCAGACAGTGGACAGCTGACTGGAAGAAATCAGCACCACAAGATGGTTTGGAGACCAGGATCAAACAGAAATTTAAAAAGGAGGGACTACTGCATGGGAGAAAGGTCCAGCAAAGGCTGTCCAACACAGTGATGTGACTGCAAGTTCCTGTTCAGTAAATGCTTAGTCTGTTGATGACTGGACAGGTATACTGAAGGAAGAGACCCTGTTTTACCCATTCTTTCTTGCAAAATTTGCTGCTACCACAGAGAGGGTAGCAGGCTGGCTGAACCTTTGAGTTTTTTCCCAGTTCAGTTGTTGTTACGTTCTAAGACTGCATAGAGTCTAGATAGTGCTAAATAATCCATGTTATCAGACTCACAGTACGCTTTACCATCAGTGGCCTTTTAGATGCAGGAATGTTCTGCATGTTACTTGAAGTGTTGGGTGTAAATTAGGATGCAGTCTTTCCTGTGAGCCTTTGTCTCTGTATAATATAAATCCAAGGCCCTTCTCCGGCAGCCAGGTGGCTGTGGCTTCCTGCTGCAGTGCTGGACTTGAGCTGGAAGGCAGTGTAATGCAGATAGGATGGGAAGGAGGAGAGGAAAGGTAGAGTGGTGGGGGTAGAGCTGGGTGGAGTCTTAGGTTTTCAGCTTTCCAAGCTACCTATTCTCAAATGAGAGTATCTTTTAGTGGGTTTACAGATTTAGGCCAGAGATAAGCAGGAAATATTAATGATACCCATGATCATTATTGACTCCTTCTGTATTACTTTGGTTCTGTGCTTTAAAAATGCTAACCGAATCTGCAAGCTGATGAGATGTTGCAGCAGCAGCTCTTTGCTTCCAAGTTACAGACTCTGAAATAAGCTGAGTGGGTTTGAAATAAAAAACCAGGTTTTTAAGTGTCTTTTCATTTGTATTTCAGAGCAGAATTAAAAGCCCATGTAGGGGGATGTGGAAATGGGCAGAACTGCTGCTTTTCCCATGTCTTGTGTCAGCCCTCCCCAGCTAGCCATGTCTTGGCTTCACCTTCCTGAGCTCTGCAAGTCGTGGCTTGGGCCCCTCTCTCAGCCCTCCTTACAGCTTACCTGGGCAAAAAGATCTGCTGCCCTCTTTGAGGTGTAGGCATCCTTTCTGCAGCAAAAAAAAATGGGCAGTATTGAATACATCTCTGTCGAATAACACTGTGACTAGTGTTATTCCATGCCTTTTGCTGCTTTTCTCTCATTCTCTTTTTCTGATTTTAAATTCCACAAGACAGGAAAAACTGTGATTGCTTTTCACTGTTTCAAGAAAAGGATATTTGGCTGCCCCATGCACTAAAATAGATAGCTGTAAAGGCACTCTGGGTGCCTCGTCTAATTCCAAATAAGCCTTGGGCTCTCAATACACAGCACAAGACAGAACATAATAATTAAGGTAATTATTATTTCCTTCTCTGCTATACTGTATTTTTCCAAACCCAGAGGCACCTTTGGAGTGACAGTGTGGGTGCTGGCAGTGGTGGGATGTGCTGGCGCTCTGTCAGCCTGGGAACTATTTGACTGTACTTACCTGGAATGAGTTACTTATTTAAGATCTCACTTGCCTATATTTTGACCCTGAAAAGAATATGTGACAGAGGAAAGTTTTCCCTTCTTTGCTCAATGCATTCTGATTTCAATGGCTGCATTTCTGAATAGGTGGTGATTTTTTTTCAGATCTTCTGAGGAATCTCATAGTAGCTAAGGCTAAAGGCTGGGCTACCCATCACTAATGAGACCTGCTGGTTTTTATTCTTCTGTGTCAGCTCTTGGATGAGTGGGAAATGGAAACTATTCAACCAATAATCATGCAAGACAATTTTGCAATGATGGATCTTAAACAGAGAAAAATCATCCTTTTTTTTTTTCTCTATCAAATGCCTGTCAGTTTTAAAGTGAGGATCTAGAAGTAACATAAATATTGGCCAGGGGTAACAATTTTTCATGTATTAGGTAAGTGAAAATTTATTTTTAGGTAAGACCTTTAATTCCAGTTTGACTGAATTGCAGTCATTCGGGTTTATAGCATGCCATTCTATTTAGCAAGTGCACATTTGGCTCCTGAAAAAGTTTTAAATTATGTGTGGGTCGGTATATGTATATGTACATGTGTATGTGTATGTGTGCCTTTGCTGTGTAAAAAACGTCTTCAGTATATTTACTTGAAAGGAACCAATGGTCATATCCATTCTTTTCCAATGAAACCTGAGTATTTTGAACTTTTTGATAGCCTGTAAGGTTTATCTATATTCTCAGACTTCTCTTAATGATGAATATAGCATAGAAAACATTTTAATTAATTTGAGAGGCGTATATTAGTACAGTAATCAAAAGTAAGGCAGATTGATGAGGATAGAGATCTCAATCCATCTAATCTGGGTTTAATGCCCTGAGTGTCTGTCAAATGGGATTCTGGTAATGTGAAACTTGTATTTGAGGAGCATGTCTTTTTCCTGTGAAGGGCAAGTATAGTGATGCAGAGATTAGGATTTTTTTTAAGGAATCTCTTCAATTCTAGCTTCTTTCTATTAAAGTAATTATAATAATTTGGTAATAATCTTGCTCTAGACTGCTAGACACTAGAGACTGCTCTAGATTCTAGACTAACTGGCTCCTTTTCCCCTTTGCATTAGTCTATAGGTGGTGTTTGAATGTAGCACCATAAACAGCTTTACAAGAAGGTGCTTGCACTTGATTTCTTTGACTAAATCCAAATTGAAATGGCTTCTGTTTATACAGCTGTAAACACTGCTCTAAGTTTTAGCATGGGCACAATATATCAGGAGGATGGTAGGGAGTGTTTAAACTGAAAGAGGTTTGTTTATTTTGTATTGTGTAGAGTCTGGTCACTGTTGTCAAATTACCTGCATTTGTTGCATCTCATGTAAAATGTGCCATTTGTTGCTGCTCTTGAAATTTCTGTAAAAGCTTCACTGAGCAACATGAGTATGTAATTTAAAATGGGGCCTTGGACATTTTTATTCCCAAATGGTAAAAAATATGTCTTGATCCTTGATTTGTGCAAAAATACAATTGTGATGGAGGTAGATGGCACCTGGAGGAAGATTTTCGAAGCTACATGGACAGCTTGGCATTAGGGGCAGCTGGACATGCTGGTGCCTTGTTCTGCTTCTGTAAAGTTTCACCCAACCAGTCTTTGCTTTCCATGTTTTAAATGGGGCCTTCACCCATATAGATTTGATATGAATGAAAACAAAAAACCCTCGGATTTGTAAGAAAACAGCATGTCCTGTGCATGGTAATACAGAGAATGCAGTAAGCTTATCGTTACGACAAATGCTATTTACACAGGTAGGATTGAGTCTCTGTCACTGAAAGCAAGCTGGTTAACCTTCCCACTTAAAATATTTGTCAGCTTCTGTTAGCGTTCTTTCTAAGCTAGTATGACTTCTGTTTCACTCTGAATATATTTGCATTTTGACAAGTCACTCACTGTGTTTGCACTGTGGCAAAACAGCCGTCACAGCAACTCACATTTACAGGTTGCAAGAATCCTGCTAGTTAGGGTCATTTCTTTATTTACTCCGTCTTAGTCGAGGATTAGTTCTGGTGTGTGGATTAGCCAGAGCCCACATACAGTTAGCAATGCACTGCAGAGTCAGAGCAGCTGTGAGGAATTTCTGTCCTTTCCTCCCTTAAAGGACAGAAATCCTTTAATTTCTCCTGTTCTTTTCCAAATGGGGCCCCACGTAATTTCATGAAACATTAAAACAGAGAAAGATTCTGAGATTGTGGACAGCAGTATTGCAGCAGGTGTCTTTACTGTACCTTTTTTTTCCCCCCTTTGGTAAAGTACATTGTTTCTTTGCAGCTTTGCTGACAAAAGTATGCAATTTATTGCCTAAGAACATCGAATCATTAGAATTGCTTATTTTCCTTACTGCTACTTTGTTTTCACAGCCCATGGGAAAAATGATCTGTAGACTAGAATGGGGAGGATTACTACAGCTTTGTTTCAGAAATGACTCAAAGCTCTCAGATCTGAACAGCTCTGAACCTTGTAACAAGATCAGATCTGAATTTCACTTCGAGTACCTCTCTGTTTTTCTACTAATAACGAACTAGCTAAATATACACTGGCTTGTAGCTCAAATGAAAGAGGCATTTCATCACCAATATCTGGACCATATAACATTTATTAGGAAATAACTTATATTGGTTTAAGACTCAAGTACGCATTACTCAAAGTAACCACATGTATTTTGAAGAGTATTTTGTTGTCATAGCTATAGTATTCTTCCAGCCTTGTCTAATGGTCCTACATTTAAAATCCACCATGACCTTAAAGACTTTGATAGTCTCAATGGGGTATGACAGTAAAGAGACAGTAAAAACCATTTCTCATCCTGCTGGTGTGGTTGTATAAATGCAGTAGATGGTTATGTGGTATAAAATATACAGACTTGTAGTGTGCCTAGGATGTGTTTTACTCAAAGTAGGGTGACGGTTTGTTTTTTTCATAACCAGTTAAGAACCAGAATGGTCATTAATAGGTTTTGTTCACCATCTGGGCAGAAGAAAGCTCTACTTAGTTCGGTCCTATGAATATTGGCATTCCTAGGAGTTAGCTACTTGCTGGGGAGGGCCCTAGAGGAACTTTGTGATTAAACATCCAGTTGTGATCACATCTAGGAGGAGAGGTTAGAGGCCTAAGGCAACTTCAGTGGGAACCTGCATGTCTCCTCTGAATCTCCAGTGACCTCTGGGAAAGCAAACCTTACAGGCTTGCATTAAATTGGATTGTGAGTTTGGCTTAGGAAATAGCTCCATTGATTGTAAAACACAAGAAAGTTTCTTGAACAAATTGAAAATGTAAATGTACACAAACAGTTACTGCAAACAGAAATGCTGCTCAAAACCTGATACAGGGGTCATTTTCATGGTTCCTGCTCCCCATGTCCAACCTTCAAATTGTCCAGGAGGTGCCTGTTCCGCTGAATTTCTGGGGTGGCTTGGAAGCTGTTGGCACAGGGTGGAGCAAGGGTCTACCCCTGGGCAGTGGAGGGCAGTGAAGAAAGCACTTCAGTGCTTTGGGTTTCTAAGCAAGTTTATAGCATCAGCTGCATGGTGCAATTATACAGAGAGTTTAGAGACATACTGAAACACACTTGGTTAGGAAAGATGGTTTACATGGGTCCCAGTCTTCACTTGACCCTTGTGTGTGCTTAATGGCTTTAAAATAAATCACATGCTCTAGCTTTAACTGCTTTGCTGAGCTGAGGCATAAACAAACACATGAAAAAGAATTCTAAATTAGAAAAACTGCTGATTTGGCAGACTTTCATCCCTCTTACACAATGTTTGAAAGAGAATGCAAAATGTAAAGGATTTGTAAATCCAACAACCAACTTTAAAACTATCATCTTTGTTAAGCAGCCTCTATGCAATATGTGCAGCCGTATGCCTCATTTTAAAGAAAGCACAAACAAAATAAACTATATTAAAATATACAGGATATATACATACATATGCAGACATCCAATACAGGTAACCCTTCTAAGTTGAAATGCCCCAAGCAGGGAATCCCCTAAACAGGGATTTGTGAGTCACTAAAGCAGGGTGATCACAGAGTCAAGAGAGGGGCTGCAAAGGCAGAAAATACAAAAGTAGTGGGAGAGTCCATGTAGCTTTTGAAGAAATAAGTCATGCCTCATCAACGTAGCAGGGCTTTTTCAGAGGAGTTTATAAACCTTTTGGTGGCTGGATCTGGTCAGCAAAGTACAGCTGAGTCTTCAAAAGCTCCTGGATCAAAGACATTTATAGAAATAAGCTACTGTGAGATAAAAGGTATTTTCCTCTTGCAGAGTAATACCTGATTAAAAAAAAAGGTAGAAATAAATTGTCAGTCTTCATAATGGAGAAGGGCTTTATTAGGGTCAGCTGCCTTTTTTCGGCACTTTGCATGTTCACAAAACTCCATGTTAGCTGCAAAGGGGGTGAATAGCAAGTTGGCAAAGTTTGCTGATGATTGCTTCAAATATTTCATATCAAAACTGATGCTGATTGTGAAAATGTGACAGTAATCTTGTAGCAGAAAATGCCTAAGCAATACAACAGCCAGTGACGTTTTTGCGTCAATAAATGTGGTATATGTGCTATGTGCACATGACAGCAGGATCCAAGTGAGTTCTTTTCAGGAAGGATGATCTGAGAATCACTGGGGATAATTATCTGAAATTGTCAACTCAATACCCAGGACTGGTATAAAACACAGTGTTTTGTTAGAGAAGGAAGAGAGAAGAAACAGCAAGCATCCCCAGGTAATGCGTTGTGGTGTGCCGCAGTCACATTACGAGTCCATTCACATGCTGGCAGTATTGGGCTTTTCATCTCAGGGACAGTGAAACACCATTAGAAAAGGGAGCAGGAGAGTCACCAGCAGCCTGCATGCTCAGAGATATTAAATGGTTTCTGTACAAGGAGGCCTCTTCAGCTTGGGAAAGTGCTGCTGGGTTGGGCTGTGATAAAGGTGTATTAAGCCATCAAAGGAATGAAGAAGGTGAACAAAGAAAGGCAGGGTGCTGTTACTTTGGCTCATGAAGCAGAATCATAGTGTGCCCACATGAAATGCTCAGGCACACTGTGCATTGCCCCAGGGAGGTGTGGTGGGCAGAAGTGTAAACAGGTTCAAAAATGGGATTAGTGAGCCTGTGGAGGATCTCTCCATCCCAGCCTGCAAGTGTGGGGTTAGGTGTGGGCAGCACCAGCTAGGAAGACTCACCCTTTTCTTTTCTTTTTTTTTTTTGTTTTAAGAGCCTTGCTGATTTAAAGACGAGGGTGAATGAGTGGAGGAGGAGCTTCCAGTGCCTTTTACTGCCGAAGCTTCATCTGTTTGGGTTATTTTCCAGCCTGCAAGTGTGGGGTTAGGTGTGGGCAGCACCAGCTAGGAAGACTCACCCTTTTCTTTTCTTTTTTTTTTTTTGTTTTAAGAGCCTTGCTGATTTAAAGACGAGGGTGAATGAGTGGAGGAGGAGCTTCCAGTGCCTTTTACTGCCGAAGCTTCATCTGTTTGGGTTATTTTCAAGTCAAGGGCTGGAGTCTAGTCAACCTGTGCTCTATGGAGTACAACTGCTTCCTTCCCTGAGACCTCATTTTGCAGGATTTCATGCGAGTTTAAACTGAATCCCCAGCTGTCACCAGTCCTCTGCTGCAACGAGTGAAAGGTTAATGCGTTGCAAAAGTAACTGTGATAATCCTGAGCTGTAATTTAGTCTGTTTAGTGTATCCATAGGATTAATTCTCAAATGCATTAAGCAAAACAAGAAAAAATGCACGCTGCATATTGTCTCCCTTACACTGTAGTCTCATTTAATTAGCTGCTGAAACAACTGACTGAAAGCTTTCCCTTTGCCTTGTTGTTTGAATCATGAATTTTAAAGACTTTTGAGAGAATGACTCAGGAGGTGGAACAGCAGGACTTCTGATGTCGTTTATAAGCTCTGCACTGGAAACTATTTCAGTGTCTGTAGCCATGAAACTCAAGCAGCTTAGCCTGTAATTTCATTATTTGAGACTAAATGACAGGAGAACTAATGCTGTCAGCGCTCCACTAAACAGCATTAGCATTCTCCATTGCTTCTGCTTACTTGAAAAATGAATAATGGAATAATTGGCTTTAAAGCCAGCTATCAACTATAGCTAACTATAGGTTATCCCATGAAAGAAGAAGTTAATATGTGCACCAAAATACATGCAATACATGTCTGCAGTAATTGGGTTTTCATTACAGTAATAGTTCTGAAGACTGCAATTAAGTGGGGACAGCTCACGGAACATCTGTGCAACGCCTAGCACAAGCAGCCAAGCATTCCATGGGGCTTGCAGCAATGGGGGTGCTGTGGCATGGGGGCAGTCTTCCAGCCAACCCATCCCAAACAGAATGACTTTGCAGCAGATTTACTCCCTAACCACTTAAAATTTGAGGTTTTGCCAGGTTTTAGAAAGACACAAAATGAAAATAAAAAGTAGAATAAGAAATTACGTTCCTGCTCGCATCTTCTATCTGTTTTTTCTTTGGTGACTCTTTGACATATATCCTTTGAAGGAAAAATCATGTGTCTCCCCACCGCTGCCATGCAGTTTTGACATTTCAAAATGTCTGGGGCAGCAATGCTCCACCTATGAGAAGTGAGAGGCTATTGATTCTGTTACTACATGGTCATATGTGTACCCCCTCCCCCCACATCCCATTTCATAGGCCATGTGGGAGCACAAAGCTGCACTGGCACTCTGGGGTGAGTAGGGCAATGCTCTTATCTGCAGTATTTATGCTTCCCTGGTACATAGCAGCTTTTAACTGCATAGAAGACTGTGCTGTGTCCCTTTGCCTCTTTTTTTCCCATTTCTAAGTATTCGATATAAAGGAAGAGGACATACATAATTGATCAGGTCTTGCTTTATTTCCAAGGCACTGTAGTTTTTTAGTACATTCCTGAATAGACTCATTGGAATCAAAAAGGTTCAAGACTGGAAACTTGATAATGAAGTAAAGGGTTTTTTTCTTGCTTCTTAAGGAAAAAGCAGGAAACAAAAGCAATCTAAAAAAAAAAAAAAGAAAATCTGTCCTTTTTAGCCAGGAAAATCACTGCAGAAATAAAAATGATGATTCAGATCAGGAGTCTGTGTTGACATCTTACTATGAGCAGTACCTTTGTCTGTCTTGACAGGGAGATGAAGCTCACACACATAGGTGCTTGGAAGATGCAAGAGATACGTTACCTTGCAAAGCCTTTCTTTTAGCTTTGTAAACTGTTACATTGCTCAGTGTTAAACATTGAGCAAATTATCCCTTATTAAGGCATTTCCAACTTTGCTGTTAGGAGGCAGTACAGTTTGCCCAACAGGGCACTGGTCTAGGCTCAGATGTCTGGCATCTATTCCTTTCTCAGCCGCTGTGAGGAAATGAATGTGCCATTTCACCTTGGCATGCCTTTCTCATCCTGTGGTCCCTCTTGTCTGTTTGGAGTGCACAATCTTCTGAGCTGGAGTCCTTTTTACTTGGAGAGGTGTGTATATACTGTGTAAAACAGTGCAGTGGCGATTCTGTCAGCTCCTCTAGGGACTACTGTAAAATGAGACCTAAAAAAGTTACACAGTACATTGTGGTAATTCATTAGCATATTAACATCGCTGTATATGGCAATGCACATGTAGAGGTCAGTATCCCAGAGACCCAACTGTAATATTGAAGACGCAGCACACCCCAGGGAGGTTATACAAACAGTGGGGGATTTCCCATTGTATTTTAAAGTTTTGTGGAATACTTGTGAATTTCACTTGAAAGCAAAGACAAGTGGGAAGCCATTGATAGGGCTGTACAGCAAATGTGTACTGATGTCAAGACTTAGCTTCCTTTGGCAATTAAATGCTAATTGGAATATTAAAAGATAAGAAAGAAAATGTAGAGAGGAATGTAATGCAAAATGATTTACACTGAAAAAATACTCTGGAGTTACTATATGCTTTTCCCCTTGAAGATACCTGTATTTTATGGAAACTGCCTTTGTAATCATTCTGATAACCATTAAGTAATCTTCCAGTCATTGTTTGCACAAATTACAGTAATTTTAATGTTAAATATCTGGCAGTAGAGCTTCATACAAACAAATGGCTTATCCCAGCAGTGCATATGAAGGCAATAGTGCCTGATGGTGATTGACAAGAAGCAGTGGTCATCATTGACGTGCTCATCATTAATTTTGTGGTCATTCATCATTTTACCTCAATAGCAGCATTGCATCTTCTTAAGCTGGCAAGAAAGATGTGCCAGACAGTTTAGTGAAGAACTGGTGTTTGTTTAATGTGGACATGTTGGAAGGCAGGTAAATATTCTGGTCATCAGCTAGTTAATAGTCACATTGTGCATTTCATGCTGAGATCAGAAGCTAGAAGGGATGGGCTGTTTTTCAGAATTCCTCAGTGAGGGTAGATTTTCAAGATACTCTTACACAACTGATTACTGAAAAACATTGTCAGTATCAATTACCAAAGCAGCTGCTTTTACCTGCCTTATGCAGTACATCAAAGGGTGTATGAAATAGCTGGTTATGCAGACTCGTGAAATGAGTTCAGTATGACTGTGAGCTTGAATTGAAGAATTTGTTTATGTTGTGTCAGTTATAAGAGATGTCTGAATGACCCAAGGAAATGGCACTGAGGGTTAGAGTCCCACAGACTGGCTGAAGTTGGCAGGCACCTCTTGAGCTCATCTAGTCCAACCTGCCCTTCTCAAGTAGGTTCAGCTGCAACAGGTTGCCTAGGACCATGTCCAGTCAGGTTTTGAATATCTCCAAGGATGGAGACTCCACAGCTTCTCTGGGCAGCCTGTCCCAGTGTTTTATCTCTCAGTAAAAAAGTGTTTTCTGGTGTTTCAGATGGGATTTCACATGTTTTAATTTGTGGTGATTGTCTCTTGTCCTGTCAGTGGGCACTACAGAGGGAAGGCTGGATTCCTTTTCTTCATTCCCTCCCATCTGGCATTCATATAGATCTCTTCATCAGGCTGAACAAACCCAACTCTCTCAGCCTTTCTTCCTATGAAGTTTTATGTCATTGCCTTATTTTTCTCACAACCGCATGACAGTGGATTGAGTCATGAAGAAAGGCTTGCACTTGGTGACAAAACTTGGAAGATGGCAAGTCTTAAAAGAAGGTGGGTGCAGCACTTGGGAAAGGGAGAAGGGGTAAATAGTGTTTACATTTGAGAGACTGGTTGAACTGCATGTAGCAGACCCGCAATACCTAAGATCGGTATGTTTCCTAGGAGCTGAATTTGATCACAGGACATCTGCCTGCCATGCTAAGGGTACCCCTGTGATTAATGGTTTTGTCAGCTCAGATGATACCAGTGTCACCCCAAAACCCCCAGTTCTTTGGGGTTTTCAACAGGCATTTGATCACACAAAAGCAAATGCTGGTTGTGTGTGTTTTTAAAATTATTATGTTTATGGAGTAAATTGATCGGTTTGGCAAGTGCTACCCTGCTCTATAACCTGAGGACAAAATTGGTTTCATCTACAGCCTGCTCAGCATGCAGACTCACTAATAAGTGAGGTATAAGGAAACGAGCTCAGAAGGAGTCGAAAGCAGCAAAATAAAAACCTGCAAGCTCCACAATGAAGAAACCAGAAAGCCCAACCTGAGAAGTCAGAGGAATTACTGAGTGTTTGCCTCTGACCCTACTTAAGCAGCTATTTCCCACAATGGGCAAGTAAGGTGGTGCCTCGCTCTGACAAGGAGAACGCTGCTTTAAGCTCCTGAAACACACACATGGTGGACCGTTTGGCCCCAGCAGCAGTTCCAAATATGAGATATATCTTCTCTGGTCCTTCCATCACCTATGTCAAGGGATACCACCAGGCACCTGGGGGAGCACAAGTGGCATTTGTCAGCTGCTGTCCACTGTACTAAAGAGGATTTCCTGCCACTTTGTAATGGAACTATGAATTATCTATATATTATCTTATTGAAGCTGTAAATGATTAATTATTTTCAGGTTTTAATTTCCAGTATTTTTGATGCATTTGAATAATAAGTACAGCATTTTTGGTAGCAGATTTTAACATTCCCTGTTTTCATGCCTCAACACCTACTACTTCCAGCTAATAGCAGTTTCTCACTGATTTCCTTACTGGCCAGCAGTGCTCCTCAGTGATTTGCATCACTGTAAATGGGAACAGACTGAAAAAGGACAATTAAAGATAGTTGTTTGGCAAACATCCCCTTTTTCTTTATGTGTGTTCTTGCTCTGCAAACACGGGAAGACAGCAAAGTGCATAAAATGTAACAGTGGAGCACCCAGACCATGGCTTGGTTTTCTGTTTGAGTATTGGTTCCATCTGGAAATCAGAATTAAATTTGATACATACCTGCATAACACCTCCCATCTGAGGATTTTTAGGTACCTACTTAGACATTTCAGACTCTTGTAAGGCTGTATACTATCCCCTTTCTAGGTGGCTAGCATGGAGATGGGTGAATAATTTATAGGTCTATGGGATATGGCTACTCATCTGTTTTACTTGACTGCTAGCTTATTTAGCAGGCAAAAATAAACCTCCATTTGTTAATGGCTGTTGTTCCTGAGGAAAATGTTACATAATAGCAACAAAAAAAAATCCCTTAGATCAATTGTAGGTAAAAGAACAAAAAGGTTAGCAATTGGAGTTCTAAAACTTGCAACTAGGTTAATTTTCCCAGTTTCTTTTACGCTTCTGGAAACAACATGTTTGGCTTTCAGGCAGATTTTGCTTGAGAAGGGTTAGTAAATCAGTGGCCATCGAGGATGCAGTACAGTCACCCAGCTGATGTGCTTTGAAACATCACTGTCTGAAGCACTATGGAGAATTCTTCTGTTCCTGCCCCTGCCTCTGGAGGACGATTGCTTGCACTCAGGGTACCACTACCTCTGTCAGTTTTTTAGAAAAGGGGCCGTAGGATCACATGGACTTTATTTAGTTAACCCAACGTGACTGCAGTCCATGGAGCCCCACAGAACTTCCCTCTTCACAGGGTCTGATCGCAGTCCTGCGTGCATTTACTGGTGAAAGGGCACTCTTCAGCTTCTTACCACAGCCTGGCAACCTCTGGAAGCCATAAATATCTGCAGGCAGCTAATGTCAACATGGAGGAATCTCAAGTTTGGAGCAGCAGACATGAAAATTGCTTTCAGGCATATCTGTTTCATGTCTAGAGGCTTGCATGAGGCCCTCAGCTGCAAACCGTGCTTTGTGCTGAAAGCCAAGAACACAGATTTTCATTTTGTTTCTGATTATGTAGGGTAAAACTGCTTTCTTAGGGTCTTCTCCTTAGTCTCAGAAGCTGTTTACAGGTCACTGACTTCAATGCTAGCCCAAGACATGAAAGAGATAGCACAGCCAGTTTAGGCACCCTTCGATATTTTCTCACACCCTCTGATGTTTCTTGCACAGTTACTGCGTGATGCCAAAGTCGGATCATTTACTGATGTTTAAAGTCAATTTAGAGAAACAAATCTGTTTCGGCATTTCAGGGAGTTAAACATTACAAACCAAAGAGTGTTTATTCTTGTTCCATTCACAGAGATAAAACACCACTCTCTAAATCCATAGTTACTGTGATTAGTGAAATGTCTACAGCAAATTCTGGACAACTAATTTTTGTTGAGCCTTATAGAAGCGTTCAAACATTGTAATGCATTTGCCTGGGCTTAACTAGTAACGTGTCTGTAGTACAGAATTCCATCAGTTAAAGAATTTATCATTGTTCAACCCATTTATGCTTGTATATGTTTAAAAGAATTTGGAATCAAATTTTGAAAGTCAAGATAAGTTGACATAAATTCAATGCTAGCATTATTGGACCATAATTCAGCACCTGTAACCTCCCCAGTGACTTCTGTGGGATTGCATTGCTTCAAGTCAGTAGCAAACATGTCTCTTAAGAGCAAGAATATCCTCTTAAAATAAAGTCAATCACAATACTTTATAACCATATGCTACAGCATTTAGTCCTTCTGCATATCATCTCTCTTATGATCTTCACCTTGAATAGAATTATAAAGTGCATTACCTTTCTAGTCCTCCTCTCTAAAACAACGGTGAAACCAGCAGTCCAATCAGTCCCCACTACAGCAACAGAAACGTGCCTGTTAACCACGGGGAGAGCTGGACTCTGTCCTGAATAACTATATGACTGATCAAAAGATATGTATTATAGGAATGTACAGTTATGCTGTGAGAAAGTTGGATTTCATTGTATTCAAAGGCTTCAGCCACTTCAGGGAAACCGAGAAAAATCATAACAGTAAGTCCTAGGAGCACACATCATCTGATACTGATTTCCACTGTGTGTAAATAAATATAGGAATAGTATATTTACTTCATCTTTATAATCAAACAAACCAGGTTTTGTTTTTTTCTTGGCATGGTGGGAGTAGCCTCAGTCAGTGTTTCTGCCTGGGGCCCGTAGCTCTTGCTCCTGAATTCACATCAGTTCTTGTTCTCCAGGATTGATAACCAAACATGGAGGGGGTTCTGTTGTGCCAGGTGGGTCCTACCCTAGGTCGGTGCTATCCTAGGAGTTGTGCCCCTCCTAGCCCTGATAAACAGGTAGGACAAGGGCATCAATGCAAAGGAATTGCAAGGAGTGAATCAATGTGGTGGGGGAAAATACTATACTTATTTTCAAAATTTGGGGTGAAATTCTGTTAGTGATGTAAGGGCTCTTGAGATTAAAACAAAGCAGATGGAGGCAGGTAAAACTGAAGGAGGAGAGGCAGAGGTAATGAACTGAGAGAGAGGAAATTGAAAGGAGTCAGGGGATCCGAGAGGACCAGTGGGGACCGGACCAGGCAGAAAATGGACAAGGTGAAAATCCCCTGCTGTAATCTCTGCTGCCATACCCAGTGGGGTGACAACTTCTCCTGGTCCTCTTGGCTTTTGTCTGCCTTGGGGCCTTGAGTGATGCCTCACCATTATTTCTGCTCTCTGAGCCCACCTGGCTTGGGGAAGATTAGTCTTCTCCCTGTCCATGTTCCCCCCGAGGGAGTCAGTTGTTCCTGAATGGGAAGATCTGTGGTTTCACCCAAGTTGCTTCTGCCCCAGCTGATGAGGACTCCTGACTGCAAGGGTAATGTGGTCGTGGGCTATGTGGGTTACTCCAGGTTGTCTGGAAAACTGTTCTGAAACAACTCATCCTTGTGCTGAACAGAGGCTCAAAAGCAAAAGCAAATTCCAAAGTGTTCCGCAACAGAAATAACAGCAAGGAGAGGATCCGTAACCCACTCATAACTCATCATCGGAGCAGTGGGATGAAGAACAGAGGAAGCACTGTCATGTGTAGGGTTGCTGTAGAGATTTTTTTGGCTTGGCCTCTGGTAGTCTTAGAGGAAAATGGATGTATACTGTTGCTGAGGAAATAAGTCTCCCACGGGAAGGTTGGTTTTTCCTCGGTGAGAATTTTTGCTGCCTCATGCTCACTCAGGTCAATTAACCTAAAACCTACAAACTGCCATGCCTCTGTGCAGTTATTCAACTTCATACAGTTGCATGTGGATTTAATCATAAACAGCCCAGGAATGGATTCAAGTTTATATTCCTCTTCAAATATTTGTGTTCCTATAATGGAATATTACCTGTTTTTCTCTGTAGGTGCCAGCTTGCGTGATGACCTCAGCAAATACTTCTGGTTTCATCATTCTCAAGGGGACACAATGACAGTTCAGGATCCAAGCCAGATGAATCTCTGTGCTGCTGTTTGGACTGTTGTCTCCTATGTAATTGCTGACATGGAGGAGATGTTGCCAAGGTAATAAAACAGCAAGAAAGAAGATTTGTGTTCTGCAGTAAAGATTGTGAGTCCACAAATGCATGTGGTCTACAGCTGTGGGAAATTTTGTTTTTCACCCTGATTTTGTCTGTTATTATGTCTGTTTTCCTCAAAGCACATGCTCTTTTACACGTTACTGTTTCTTGTTGCTGTTTCGATAACTTCCATTTGTGATTTTCACTTAAAATGCCGTCTTTTAATACTTTTAAGATTTCTGATGAAGCTATGATGCCTCTTTGACTGTGATATAATAATCATTTGTATGCAAAGTGATCCAGCAGGAAAAATGTACCAAATAAATTTGTTGCATCAGAATAATTAACATATTGAGTTAGTGTACATGTTTATGGGTTTGTTTTCTGTGTTTCACTCTGTGCATTAGAATTATTTACTGCTAATAAAACAGCCCTTTCTTTATAGATAATACTTTTAAGAATTAAGTATACTTAATACTTTAAGTATTAAGTCTCTTTTAAGATAATACTGTAGTTTCTATACAATTTTCAGGTATAGGACAACTTAATCTTAGCTGTTTTAATGGTAATATATGGTAAAATGGTCAAATAATGGTGAAAAAGCTGAAGTAATAAGGCTTTTAATATTTTATTCAGCTCCCAGTGTTAAATTGTACTAAATGTTGCTTCATTCGAGACTCAGATAAAACAGGAGATGAGGATAGGAAGCCAGTCACAGAACTCCCAGATCTCCTGTGTGCCTTTGGACACCTCCCTGTGGAAAGCTGTGCATGTCCTTTTCTATCTGCTGGAAGACTCACCATAGTGACATGCAGAGAATTTCGTATGGCAGGTTTTCTCTGAAGTGCCGTGACGCCATCGCAGCTGTGATTTGTGACCTTTGCTACCTGCCAGCTGATATCCAAATAAAGTGTAAGAGCAGTTTTTCATTCTGGCTCCTGAAGCCATTCCCAGCTGCCCCTCTTGCAGGGGTGCTCTCCTCTGGTGGAAGCCAGGTGAGAGGATAATGGTACATGTGCACTTTGATGGAGGAATTAATCAGGAGTTTGATTCATGTATACTTTGTTGGGTTTGGGGTTCTAGATTTGTTTTTTTCTTTCTGATCCAAGATTATGAATATTCAGATGAGTTTCAGGGGTATCTGTAGAGAAGATAAAACTGTTGTTGGGGAATATTATAAGGTGTATGATTTCTGCTTATTTCTTTGTGACATGATCCTTGTTTGTGCTTTTAAATTTTACAACAAGCAAACTTACTGATCTGAATAACTGCTGCAATATAATCAACACAGACCAACTAATGTATCAAACACCGTGGAGTATAAACCAAATGGCAGGCAGTCCCTGTAGCTGTGAATCAGTTCTGTAGTTGTGCAATAGCTGAGTGATGAGCCATTCATTTTTATAGAATTGATAACCATGATATCGGTTACCCTGATAATAGTGGTTTTACATGAAATCAATTAAATATTTCAGTTACATGCCAAATCAAGCTGCCTTGAGATTCTCTGCTCTTTCTTTTTAAAGAAACAGTATTGAAATAAAGTTAGCATAAACTTCTTCTGCTTCCAAAGCTTGATGCTTATGTTGTTTTTTTCTGATTTGCTTGACAAGAGCATAGCTGGTGGTGCTCACTGCTAACAGAACCTCATCTGTCTTTAAATCCAGCCTTTTGACCTTCGTGGAGTATTACTCACTGTTTCCTGAACTGCGTTCCGCATCTTTTCCCCTCAAGGCATGCCACTTTGTACCTCAGAGAATCAAAAGGAGTTTCTGTGATTTTGCATTTATTGTTACAAATTTTAAACTGTGCTCACTTGGAAATAGGATTTAGTTGTGGTTTTCTCCATTGCTTCCAGTCAAGCAGAGAATCTCGAGTCAAGGATACTCCCTGCAGAGGAGAACAGTGTGGTATGCTCGTGGAGCCATAGCACATCCCAAGATGGGCTTGTTGGCTCCTAGGCTACATAGGACAGGTAAGACCATGATGCCTCTGAAGAAAATATAACATTCATGTCAACGTCAGATGCACAATTCTAGAGAGAAGCTTTGCAGAGTGGATTTTGAAAAAAAGTTCTAAAATGAAAATTTCCATCTTATTTTTATAGATACTGAAATTAAAAATATTTTAGTTCTCAGACTGAAAAAAATACTTTTTTTACATGTAAAAACGTATTTTGTTAAAATAAGACATCGTCTCTTTTGATTCACTCATTCTTTTTTCTCAAATGGTTCTAAAAGACCAGCTGTTCACAGTGCTGTCCTAATAAGCTGCCTGTTCAGATATACCCCTCTCAAAAATTTCCATAAACAAAGAGATGCTAATAAATTTCTTTCCTTTCCCAGTAGGATTTTGTACCTTTGCAATAGCTCAGCTTTAACCCTGTTCCCTGTTGCAATTATGCTGTTTCAGTTGGTGGCAATTTAACAAATATTGGTTGATCAGTTTTCAATTCAAAATCACTTCTGAAAAGAACCAGGTAAGCCAATATAACTTTGCTTTCTATTGACATGCTACCTTTGATCTCTGAGAAACTCTGAGAAAGTAATAGCTGAGGATATTCTTTATTACTGTCAGAGTCAGCTGCCATGAATTTGTCCTTTTCATTTTGACGACATTCTAAGGTAAAGAGACCATGTGTCCATTTCCCTCCAATAAAATAACATACTATCAATTTCAGACTAGATTGCTTTTTGCCTGCAAATATCTGTGAGCTGAGAGTTGAAAAAAAACAGCAGTAATATTTAAATATATGTCAAAAATTTAAATTTCAAATAAACATTTTCCTCAAGGTATTACAAATCTCTTGCATCTGCTGAGAAGGGAGGCCCATGGGTAGCCTTCCCTTCCGCTACTACTCAAAGCTTTCAGAAATAGTTACAGAGGGACGAGGCCAATACATAATTCATTTACCCGACTAAACTATAGCACAAATGCTGCTGAAAAGTCTCTTTTCAATACTGCATAATGTAACGTAGGTAATTTTGCCAGTAATAAAAGAAGAATCGGAGGATAGGAAAGTGAGTTGGTGCTTTTGTCCTTCATGTGTCAAGACATTATTGGAGTTGCACTGTCTCTTTGAATGATTTAGTTCTATATGATCCCACAAGATTTTTACCTCCCTTAAAATAATTAAAAAGAAAGAGAGAGAGCTATTTCCTGGAACAGGAGATGAAGAGGTGCTTCTGCTGCTGCCGCAGTGCAAACATCTCTGGCTATATATTTAGCTAGTATGCTTCCCCCATAACGGTTTGAGACACTTCCATTTGCCATGAGTAAATATCAAACTGATCTTGATATCTGTATCTGTCTCATGAAATATACATACCATCTAAATGTGCCCAAATGATTAATTTACTGCTCTGTAATGATTAGCATAAAAATCTCATCACTGCACAGGATAGAAATGTTACCACTAATTGCTGGTTGAAGTGAACAATGTTTTCTGCCTAGAAATTAATGATGCACGCATCACAGCTCTTGAATGAGAAAATTCAAGACTTTCTGGAAGAGAAGCATCTTTTTTTCTTCTTCTTCTTTTCTCTGCTTAATGATATGAGAGCCTGATCATGTATAATAGCAAGGAATATTATTTTGTGCACAATCCGTTTTATCTCAGCACCACACTTATGGAAATGTTTTAACTTAGACCTTCTGTGTACAGAAACACTTTAGTCTTTCATGTTCATTACTGCTGGAAGCCCAGCCCTTTTGCACAAAGGTTTGGCCAGCTGTGAACCTGTGATTTGTAGTTACAATTGCTTAAAAAATCCATGTGCTGATACCTGATTAAGGCCTTTAGGCGCCTCTCTTCTTGGTAATCCTCTCTGCCCTTGGAGGAGGGACCTTGAGGACAACTTTATATCCAGGTCTGTTTAACTTGCAGTTTGATTTCACTTCAATTTATGTTAAGTTTCTATTTTCTGGGGTTTTTTTCATCTTTTGTTCTGTCTTTCTGAGCATCTGTACTGTGATATGAGTATTAGGGATCACTAAGTGACTGAAAAAATCTGTGTATTTTGAGCCTTGGGGCCCAGGAACTGCAAGTTGTGATTGACTCTGATGAGCAGCACATAAGCACATGGGTGAGAGCTCCATCAGGGAGAGTGCTTGTCATTATCACTGGCCTATGTAACAGGCAGATAAAGGTTTGTGATCAATGCAATGAGTTTTCATCACCAGTCATGATTTTCTGTATGACTACATGAAAATCAGGTTTATGGAAACCAAAGAGGGAAGCTCTGCAGGAGGGACCCCAAAAATTAGAGCAAGGTAACACTGAGGCTGTCTCTTCAAGTACCAATGTTTTATTCGGCTTTGCTGGGTGAGTTGGGGAACACTAGCTAAACCTACTTCAGTTTCAGTTTCACTGGTAAATGTTTGCTCGTGTTTGGTGCAGTCTGATTTAATAACACTGGGTTAAAAACACGATGCATGTAAAATGTGAGCTCATAGCAGAGGTGAGGTCCAGTTGAAGGAGAGGAATAAGAAGCTAATGCCTTATAGCTGCATGAGAATTCATCTGCAAAATGTGTCTTTTAGTAATTACAGTTTGCATTACGTTACTTGCATTATTTGCTTTTGCATTACTATTTGCGTTTAGTATTTGTCAAGACAAACAAAGAGAAATATTCCTCCTCCAGATGATACTTCCATTTCAAAACAGAATTTGGACATTAGGCATATCCAGTTTAAACTAATGGTACTCTGCATCCAGGAATGATGTGGGAGATTTATGTATGCAAAATGGTCGTACACGATGCCAGTTACTTACACATCTATGTATCATTTCACAGCTTTGGACTGTCATACACATGCCAAGTCTCTTTCACAAATCAGTGGCCATACAGTGGGGCAGTATGGGAAAAGAGAATAGGTCAAATAATTTTCCAAAAGCCACGCAGCCAGTCAGTCCTAAAGTTAAGTTTAGGATACAGAAGTTCCTACCTCAGCCAAACTGTGCTGCCCATAAATGAGTTGCTACTTTCTTTTTATACCACGGAGATAATTTGGAAGCTGAAGTGTAAAATTTTGTGCAGAAGTGACATTTTTGACTGAGCATATGCAACATTCTGCACTACAAATTCAAGACAGAGAAATGAATTGTTTTTTCTCTCAGGTTACCAAGTCAGTGATTCCTGGAAGGTAAACAAGTAGGCTTACACCATTTGTATTAACCTTAAAACCTACTAATGCATACCTACAGACATTTTCCTCTCTATGTATCATACAGAAAAGCTTTCTTGTCCTAAAGATTACTTAATTTTTTCCTTTTATCAAAGCATGTACTTTGCAAGCAGAAGTTGCGAAAAAATTTTCTGAATTTACAGAGTGGCAACTATATTCTGTAGTCTTAGTAGGAGTTGAGGTAATAATGCTCTATGCATCTTGATAAAGCTGATGTCCTGTGCATGGACCGAGTCTTGGGGCACGTCTTTGAAAGTGTGATTTCTCTGAGGTTCTTTGTGTCTCGTGTTGCAAACTGGAATATTTTGACTTCACCTTTGTGAATGTGATTATTCAATATGTTACTTATCCTAAGTTGTCTGTATCTATTGTTTTTTCCAGGGATATTATGTCAGTGATACAACTCCAGAGAATTCATATGATTGCCTGTATTTAAAAGCAATATTTCCAGTTCTTTTACACTTTGAGACATCAATTTTTATTTTGCTTTAAAGTTCTAGCTCTAGAACAGAAAGGTATCACAGCTTTTAATATGATACATAATGTAGAGAGTAATGGTTGTTCAAAACCAATGTCGCAGGTTGAAAAAGGGGGGCTGTTTCCCACCGAAAGAGATGCGACAAAATAGTGTATGTCAGCTGGAAAAGCGAAACCAGCCAAACCACACACAAAACCTTTTGATGCTTGTTAACGGCTTATCAGCACATTAACGACCTCATTAAGGCTTTAGTCGGACAAAGGAAACGATAACACACAGACTACATAT
>NW_010422015.1:2756-3077 GCF_000710305.1 Buceros rhinoceros silvestris | reverse complement strand
CCCCTGGGTAGCCCCCAGACCCCCTCACATCCCCCTGGGTACCCCCCCAGCTCCAGCTCATCAGTCTGGAGTACCCCCAGCCCCATCACATCCCCCTGGGTACCCACCCAGATCCCAGCTCATCTCCCTGAGGTACCACCTGCAGCTCCATCACACCCTGCTAAGTAACACCCAGACTCCATCACACCCTTCAGGATACCCCCCAAACCCCATCACATCTCCTGTGGTTGCCCCCAGCTCCATCACATCCCCCTGGGGATACTCACAGCCCCCTCCCAGCACATCTCCAGCAGTGTCCTCACACTGCTACGGTGGGGGGAG
>NW_010422015.1:2052-2391 GCF_000710305.1 Buceros rhinoceros silvestris | reverse complement strand
GCCCCCCCCCCAGTCACCCCAGTCATGCAGTGCTGAGGCTCGAGCAACTCGTCACATCCTGTGAGTTCCAGCCTGGGGTTTGGTGACAGCAGCACTCACAGCCCCCGCCTTGCCCCCCACGCCACAGCAGAGCAGAGAAGGGTAGTGAGCGGGATCTGGCTGGGGCAGGGAGGAAGGAGGAGCCCCAGGGTGTGAGCACCCTGGGGCAAGGGGATGGGGAGGCTGCCGGTTGTACACCCCCCCCAGCACTGCTGCCGGGTGGGGGTGGGGGCACTGGCACCCATGTCCGGGACCCTGCCATAACCTCATACCTGCACCGAGCTGGTCCCCAGGCGCCCC
>NW_010422015.1:0-1741 GCF_000710305.1 Buceros rhinoceros silvestris | reverse complement strand
CGGCCGTGACGTGCGCCGCCAGTCTGGCGTCGGCCATGTCACCGCTTCGGCCAACGCAGGAAGTTTTGCTCTCGGCCGAGCTGATTGCGCAGGAAGTACTGGGGGGGGACGACCAGCTTCACTCCCTGCCGGTATCGCCTGACGCTCCCCACGCGCCGGATCAGGCCCTCGCTGGCGGGGTCACGAGTGACACCGGGTTTGGCTGGTTGGGAGGTTTCCGGCGCGTCGCTGACGGTGGGTGGAAATGGGGACAAACTGATGTGGACTGGGGTGGGGCACTGGCCTGGCACTGGAAGGGGGCCCAGTGGCCGTGGGGAGGGACGGCATGGGGGGTACGGCTGCCACCGCAGAGGGTGGTGGAGCCCGGCTGCTCCCAGCACCCATGGGTGGCCCCGGGTGTAGGAGCGGTGGGACAGGAGCGGATTGGCCCCCCCTGGGCCATGGCGGGTGCTGCCCTGGGTCTCCCCGTGGTGCCTGTCAGTCCCCAGCTGGTCTGGGCGGGTGGTGGCTCGTGCCAGGGAGCTCCTGTAGCCACTACAGTGATGAGTGCCAGTCCCTGGGGTGGGGGGGACCTGAGAGGGCCCCTTGGCTGGGGGCCAAGAGCCCCAGAGCCCCAGGCGGTGCTTGCCCACAGCTGAGTGGTGCTTGCCCACATCTGGATGGTGTTTGCCCATGTCTAGGTGGTGGTTGCCCATGTCTGGGTGGTGCTTGCCCACACTAGGGTGATACTTGCCCGTGTCTAGATGGTGCTTGCCTATGTCTGAGGTGATGCTTGCCCATGCTAGGGTAATGCTTGCCCACGCCAGGGTGGTGCTTGCCCATATCATATTGATGCTTGCCCACGTTGGTCAGGTTACTTGCCCACGTCAGGGTGATGCTTGCTACTGTCGAGGTGATGTGTGCCCACATCAGGGCAATGCTTGCCCATGTCAGGGCGATATTTGCCCATGTGAGGGTGATGCTTGTACACGCCAGGCCACGGGACCAGCCGGTGCCGTGGGACCCTTTGCGGTGGTGCTCCCCAGCATTTTTGGGGTGTTACCATCCCCCCCTCCCTTCCGACCACACCACCATGGTCCTGACCCGGCGCTTCCTCCTACCTGCTCATGCCATGGGGCTCAGCTGCCCCCAGGTCACACCAGAGGGACCCCTGCCCAGCCCCCTGGGGGGAAATGGCCCTGTGGGGTCCAAGTAGCTGGGGGGGCTCTGAGCTGCCAGGGGCCACAGCCAGACCTTCAGACCTCTAGGAGGTCCTGGGGGGTGCCCATGTATGCACCCCAATTGTGGGGGAGGCTGTTGGTGAGCGCCTCCCCACCCAGGGGATGGTCTGGGGTGCAGAGAAGCCCCCCCCTGAGACTGAGAGACTGGGAGGGGGTTGAACCCTGGGGGGTTGTGTAGAAGGGCAGGGGGTGATGCCCAAGAAGGTGATGGCAGAAGGTTACTTCTCCCAGGAGCCCGATGGAGCCCCGGCAGAGGTTTGGTTTTGGGGGGGGGGCCCAAAATGCCCGTGGGGAGCAGCCTCCCCCCTCCCAGCCTGGGATGGGTGGTCCCAGTGGGCAGCATGTAAGGGCACTTCTCTAAGGGCAGAGGGTGTTGGGGGGGGGGGCCCAAAATGCCCGTGGGGACCAGCCTCCCCCCTCCCAGCCTGGGATGGGTGGTCCCAGTGGGCAGCATGTAAGGGCACTTCTCTAAGGGCAGAGGTGGCACTGGCTGGTCGGCATTGAGGAGGGGGGGGCAGGGG
>NW_010422014.1:434-771 GCF_000710305.1 Buceros rhinoceros silvestris | reverse complement strand
ACCAGCCCGGCAAAGGCCCCGTCCCCGATGGTCCCCAGACGCCCGGCAGTGACCAGCCTGTGGGGACACCCCACTGTCACCCCCCGGGGGACACCCTGGGGACACCCTGGGGACGCCCTGCAGGCCCTCAGGGGACTTTGGGGACATCCTGGGGATGCCCTGAGGGAACGTCAGGGGCCACCCTGAGATCTTGGGGACCTCAGGGCCACGCTGGGGACCTTGGGGACACCCTTGGGGACACCCTGAGCAGGCCACCAGGTCGCTCGGGACATCCTTGGGGACCTCTGGGACACTGCGAGGACCATGAGAGTGCCCTGGGGCCAGGCTGGGGACCTTG
>NW_010422014.1:0-211 GCF_000710305.1 Buceros rhinoceros silvestris | reverse complement strand
AGGGCCCTGGGTGACACCTTGGGGACATTAAGGATGTGCTTGTAGCCACCTTGGGGACACGTTGGGGATGGCATGGGGACCTTGGGGACACCACAGAGACCTTGGGAACATGTTGGCGATGGCCTGGAGGCCTTGGGGACGCTGTGGGGACCTCGGGGGCACATGGAGGATGGGGCGGGGACCTTGGGGACACCAAGGGGACACTGACGGG
>NW_010422013.1:0-238 GCF_000710305.1 Buceros rhinoceros silvestris | reverse complement strand
CAGATGCCTTTGGCTCCCACCCCCCAAGAGGAGCACACCCTCCCCTAGCCCGGCCAGATGTGGTCGACACGGTGGCACTGGGGATGCGCGTCCTAGCACGTCACTGCTCTCTGTGGAACTCCTGCAAGTCCCGCTCCCTTCCCGCAGTCCCGGCTCCCCCCGTAGCCCCTGGGGACTCTTCCCATAGCCGGCAGCCCCTTCCCCAGCGAGGCGGCCGGGTGCTGACCAGCTCTGTCTG
>NW_010422012.1:0-325 GCF_000710305.1 Buceros rhinoceros silvestris | reverse complement strand
TGTTGTGGGGCAGGGGGAGCTGAGGAGGGTGGTGTTGAGGGTCCTGTAGGTGTCGGCTTTGCTGGGGAAATCCTGGAAAGCCCCCGGTACCGCGCTGCTGTTGAAGTTGTGTGCGGCTGCAGGGATGTGGGACGTGAGGAGGGACCGCGGGGATGGCTTGGGGAGCCCCATGCACACCCCCGGAGCCTCGCTGCACCCCACCTACCCCTGGGGATGGCCACCACCAGCCAAATGTCGGCGTTGGGTTGTCCCTCGAACTGGCAGCGGGGCTGCTCCAGCACGAAGGTGGAGGGAGTGATCCGGCCCCCCCGGTCCCACTTCGCCA
>NW_010422011.1:2240-2629 GCF_000710305.1 Buceros rhinoceros silvestris | reverse complement strand
TACAAACCGTTTTGGGTGGTGAATCGGGAGGACATCCAAGGCGAGAGCTCGGCAGCAGCCCAAGGTGAAGATGGGGATCTCGGCCGCCCAGGGCTGTGCCCGCATTCCTCCCCGTGCTCACGCTCTGGGCACTTTGCCGGGCACGGGGCTGCCCGTGCCTGCCCAGCACCCATGGCATCCGAAAGGACCCTCTGCCCATCCCAGCAGGGCTGGTGGTGGGGTGTGCAGGTCTCCTCCTCTCCCCACTCCAGAGCTGGGGGAGAGTTTGCCCTCTTGCAGCACCCACACCCGTGAGTCAGCCCATGTCACCCCCACCCAGCAGCTCCCAGCTGACCAGCTGCTGGGCATCGGGGCCCGCTGACCCTAACGAAGGAGAGGATGAACGAATG
>NW_010422011.1:1362-2142 GCF_000710305.1 Buceros rhinoceros silvestris | reverse complement strand
CCGCTGCCCTTAACGAAGGAGAGAATGAACGAATGAACAGCTGCAGCCGGGGCAGGGGCAGGGCTGGGGGTGGAAGGCAGGAGGGTTTGCAGGGCTTTGCTCTGGAGGTGCCTTCCCAGCTTGTCTGCTGTGTCCCTACTTGGTGCTGCTCCTTGCCTGGTGACAGACGCCTGATCCTGCTCTGGGGTGTGCACCCTGCTGCTGTGTGGGCAGGTGAGAGAGGAGGATCCCGTGGGGGAGGTATTCCCAAGCAAGGGGGAGCAGAGCTAGGAGCTGCTGGGATGCACGTGAGGGGCTGTGGGGAAACTGAGGCATGGAACATGCTTGGAAGCCAGAGGCACTCGGCTTTATTCGTCCGTCAGCTAAGCAGGGTACAAAGCACCGCACTGGTGTGATGCTGGGAGGCCTTGGGGCTGCAGCATCCGCTCCTGGCAGCTCTCACCCCCGTGGAGATGGAGGAAAGGCCCAGGCCCTTTTGTCCTGCTTCTTCCTAGCTGAGCTCCCCAGCCCACCAGAGCTACTGCCTGATGTCAAATGTCGGCGCTGGGGCAATGTGGGGCTGGGCAGGAGGAGCTGCCATACAAACCAGCGGCACTCTCACCTGACTCTGGCTTCCAGCAGCACACCCAGGTCACAGTCCTGGTTTTCCTACAGCCTCCACCCCCTCCAGGGAGGGTGGAAATTCCCTTTATATTCTCAGGTCCCAAAAAGAAACCAGGGACAAGCCATCTGCCAGCCCGGCCACGCAGGGGTTCAGGAGACGGGTTTGTCTGAGCATCC
>NW_010422011.1:0-1185 GCF_000710305.1 Buceros rhinoceros silvestris | reverse complement strand
CGGACTGCCAGCCCTGCGCGCCCGGCAGCCGACAGCCCCGCCAGGTTCCCTGCAGAAGAGCTCACAGGGCTGAACAGCCCGGAGGGTGCCCTGGTCCTCGCAGCAAGATGGGGCTGAGCCCACCATGCCCACGGGGTTATCCCCCACCGCAGCCCCGAGGTTCCAGCCGGGGGGTTCAGCCCCTGCAGGGAGGGTAAGCGCCAGTCATCGATTTTTCAGGCAAGCAGAGGTATTTTTAGCACTGCCCTGACACTGCTCCATGCTGGCATTGCTCTGCTTACACTGCTTTTCCTCCCCACCCCCCACCCCAGACTTTGCCTCCTCTTTGCCCCCTCACAGCCACGCTCTGTCCCTTCCCCCTCTCCAATCGCATCCCGGAGCAACCGGGGCTTGGCTGGCACAGCTTTTCCTGCAAATACTTGTCCTTCGGGCTTCAAAGGGTTTGCAGCAGTAAATTTGAGGGGCAGATTGCTTCTGCCTATCATGGCATTGTTTGAACAGTATCTCATCCCGGAGCAACCGGGTCTTGGCTGGCACAGCTTTTCCTGCAAATACTTGTCCTTCGGGCTTCAAAGGGTTTGCAGCAGTAAATTTGAGGGGCAGATTGCTTCTGCCTATCATGGCATTGTTTGAACAGTAATAGTTGGGCCACTTCATCTGTAAGCGTTTAAGCAGGTCTCCAGCACACATCTCCGACCGACGTTTATGAAGCATTTGACATAGAAAATGTGCCTGGAGCTGGCGGGGAGAAAACTGTTCCCCACTCTCTTGGGGACCTGCGTGATTTGCGTCTCCCCTCTCAAACTCGCTGTTATTTTGCTGTCTTGACAAGGTTTAGAAAAAATGATACAGGTGGCTCGTTGGGAGACATCTCCGGGGCTGGGTCAGAGACCGATCAGCCTGGGGAGGGGGATTTCTCAGAGGCCACGAGCCAGTGGCCCAGGAGAGGTATCGGCCAGTGGCACTGGGAGGAGAGCAATGCTGGAAGGGGGATCTGCAATCCCCATGGGCCCTAAAACAGGGGGAGATGCTGCATCCGCGGCTGGGGTTTGCAGGCAAGTGCGGGACATGATTCCGGTGTTGGCGCAGAGATGGGGCGTGCGAGGTGGAGCTGACCCGTGCGAGGGCTGCACCTGGGATTGAGGCAAACGGCACAAAGTGTGCCCAGGCGATGCTTCCAGGAGG
>NW_010422010.1:0-933 GCF_000710305.1 Buceros rhinoceros silvestris | reverse complement strand
GGAATGTAAACCCACCAAACACCACACAAAAGGGAGCTTAGCAGATCCTTAGGGCTTGTCTCTAGGCTTTGTTCAGGCAAAGGAAAAAGAAACAATGTGATACACAGGATTTAACAAGTATAAACGTGAAAAGGGCTCCGTAATCACGCCTGCCCCAGCGGAGGATCCGTCAGAGAATCACGACAGCCTGGAGCCCAGGAATCGCCGTCCTCTTCCTGCTCCTTAGACTTCTCATCTCTTTTGAGATTCCTCAGTCTGAATAAAGGCAAACAGGGTGATCCCCGACCTCCCTGGGCCTCCCTATCAGTGCTTGAGCCTCCACCATGAAAACACACCCCTGAACCACTCACTGAAATGGCTTCTTGCCCAGGGTCTGCTTCCAAGTGGATGGAATTCCTGTCCTCCCCTCCCAGGGACACCCGTGGGCGCAGGACAAGCCCCTGTTCTCTCCAGCCTCTACCCATGCCCCCAGTGCTCCGGCTCCCAACCAGCTGGGGCCTTGCTCCTCGGTGCCCATGGCTGCTGGCACCCGGGGCAGCCCCTGGTACCACATCCCCTAGGCCTGGCAGCACCAAGGAAACCCTTCCCTGTGGTGGCCATGGAGAGTTGTCCCAGGGAGAGCTGGCCACAGACAACTGACCATGGAGTTGTCCTGCACTGTCCCCGCCCCCACCCCACCTGTCCTGGCCCAGCTGTTCCCGGGGCCAGGGCAGGTGTCGGGTGGGAGGAGGCCAGGTGCTGCCCCAAGCCATCTCAGCTGAGGGCTCAAGGGCTTTGTGACATGGGGTGACATCATGCCCAGAGCCCACTGTGACATGCGGTGACATCATGCCCAGAGCCCACAGTGACACAGTGCCCGTGGGGGCATTTAAAGGAGCAAGAGCCCCGGCGTGCTCAGTACAGAAGGCAGCGTCTCCCCCAGGTGCCCAGAGC
>NW_010422009.1:415-690 GCF_000710305.1 Buceros rhinoceros silvestris | reverse complement strand
GCCCTGAAGTGACCCCAGTGGCCCTGGGGGTGACCTTGGTGGCCCTCAAGGGAAACCTAGTGGACCTGCTTGCGCTGATGAGGACTCTGGTGGCCCTAGAGATGACTCTGGTGGCCCTGATGGGGACCTTGGGGGTGACCCTGGTGGCCCTAGGGGGACCCTGGTGGCCCTCTGGGTGGCCCTGGGGGCGATGCTGATGACCCTCAAAGGAAACCTGGTGGCCCTGGTGGCCCTGGGAGTGACCTTGGTGGCCCTGGGGGAACCCTGGTGGCCCT
>NW_010422009.1:0-219 GCF_000710305.1 Buceros rhinoceros silvestris | reverse complement strand
TGATGCTGGTGGCCCTCAAAAGAACCCTGGTGGCCCTGGTGGCCCTGGGAGTGGCCCTGGAAGTGACCCTGGTGGCCCTGGGAGTGACCCAGGTGGCCCTGGGGTGGCCCTGGGGTGGCCCTGGTGGCCGCGGTGCCGTTGGGGACGTACCAGATGGTGGGGTAGATCTTCTTGCGGGCCAGGTCACCCTGGGGGGGGCGGGATGGGGACACAGCTCAG
>NW_010422008.1:7029-44887 GCF_000710305.1 Buceros rhinoceros silvestris | reverse complement strand
CTAGCCCAAACCGGGACACAAGTAATACTCACCTAGTACCTTTTCTAATCTATTTTGATCCAGTTGTTGGATTCCTCAGTTGTCCTAGCATCAGACTAAAAACCATGTGAAATTTATTTAGAGATTCTAAGTACAGAAACAGGAAAGACATGGCAATTGTTAAAAAAAATTAAATTTGTTTTATAATTCCTTTGGATGCAACTCTTCAGTTCGGAACTGATTATTTAGTAATTTTAAACTGTTCCTGTGACAGTTGTGGTTTAGAGATGAGATGTGTGAAAACCCATTTTGATTTTTTTCCCTGCTGGTATGTCAACAGCTGAAGAAAAAGTTTCCGTTAATTTTTACCTGTGGAGTAAAGGGAAGCCTACAGTATTGAAGAGAAGTGCAAGATGCCTTTTTTTATAAACCACGGGACCGGCTGTATTTCATACTGTCTACAGAAATGGAGCTCTGTTTATAAGCAGGCAGTTATTTGAGTCCTGTCTCGTGGCTGGTGGTAGGGTTTTGGTGATGGTGTGCTGGAGAACTTGTGTTCCTTCACTGGGTCAGCAGTTAGAGTCTTTATTTTTTCAGAACTCTTCTATGGCAGAACACTTTGCTGAATTGATCTTCCTGTAGCTGTGAAGCAATACAGTTGCCAGTTATTCAAATAGTATTGCAACAGTGGATTCACGTAGTGGTGGTCTCAGTTGATTACTCCATATCACAATTGTGATTATTGTTGTTTTAATACCTTACCTGTGTTTTAAGCAACTGAAATTTATGAAGCAGTCATCACGTTTCTGCCTTGAATGCTAAGAAGCCTATCCTGGAAAGTTACAATATCACCTAGAGTTATGAAAAGTTTTATTTGCTATATCTTTGTTTCACATTGTGTGACAACTGTGTAGTTCGGTGCTAGAAGAGCCACTGTTCGTTAACTTCAGTTTTGTTAATTTTTTTCTTTCTACTTTTTTTAAATGTTTGGGTATTCTTAAAATACATGCGAGCAAATTTTATCATTAAATGTATCTTGAAAGTGTCAACTTAAAGAATTCCTGTAATTTTGACACTGATTCAACATTCAGAGAATGTAGAAAGCTTTCTGTTCTTTTCAGAATTTGACTTTCGAATATCTTTCCCTTTCACTTTAGCAATCTATGTAAATGAGAAGATTCAAGAAGGGAAGAGTTATGTGGTCCCTTCTTACATCCTTTTAGTTCATCTTAGATGTAATAAGAAACAGACACATTAAATAGGTTCAGTTCCTAAAGGATTTGTTGACTGTATTCAAACAAAATTTGGGTATCTAAAACTGGTCACTTCAAAATTTTAACTTTCAGAGTGCATCTTAGCCTGCTTCTCCATATTGATTTTGTTAGATAGCTGATTTAATGCATCTTAATTCAATTTTTCCCCTCCAGAATGTACAGTAGTTGTTTTTCAGGTTGGCATTTTATTAGTAATTTATGAACGTTATTGATTTACAAGTTTCAAATCAGAGCTTTGTAGTTAAAACTTCAAATTATCGGTTAAGACAATCTAGTCATAATAACAATTTACTGCAGAATTCTTGAATGAATCTATCGCAAAAAAATGTAAGTAGTGAGGATAACGGGAATGTTAAAGACCTGACTGTAGTACTTGAATGGTCTGCTGTCTTGATCAGGTATCGTGCAGGAAGAAAAATGGCAGCTGCTCGAGCAATTTTTTATCTTCTTGTCTCTTGAGACAGATTCGATGCTGGCTCTAGAGTTTTGCCTTAGGGCAAAAATCATCTCTAACTGAGTTGGGAACCTAACTACTGTAATGTATTTCTCCAGAGGGTGTATGACCCAGAAATGTATCCAAAGTTGATGGCATTTTATGGAAATGATTAGTAGTGGTAGGTTTTCTTTAAAACTTTGTGTTGATTATTGTTGATTAGGTGAACTTGGCAATGGGCTGATACAATTTTGCTTATCTTCCATTTTCTTAGTCTAGTTTTAGTTACAGAATGAAGTGTGCAAGTTTGTATATTTTGTCTTTAGGAGAAGAATAGAGGAGGGCAAGGACCCTTATGTAAGAAGCCAAAGTAACAGCATTAAGTATTTTCAGTCCAGAGTATGTGAAGCTAGAAACACAGATTTATGTTTAGATACTTTAAAAGTGTCCAGAAGGAGAGGCATTGAACATACATACCAGGTTCTCTGCTAGTTCAGTGACAAGTTGTTACAACCAGTGGGTGCAAAGCAAGATACTATTTGATAGTGTACAGTCTGTTTAAATCTCTCACAAATAATCATTTGAAGAAAAATTAGTGTGCATTACAAAATGATTTTTCTCCTGAATAAATGTTGTCAACATCTTCTTTCTACTTCTTTATGGCTTGATTAGACCCTGCCCTTTTTTCCAAGGTGCATATAGCTTACTAAATATTTATTGGTGATTGATAATACATGCTGCTATTGAAGCAGCCTCATGTATAAATTCCTAATAGTTTAAATACAGCAAACCAATAAATTTGCTTCCTTTATGGTTTATATCTGAAGGTTAACACCCTTCTGAGATGAATACTTAAATGTAATGCATAAATAAGAGACAGTGACTTTACTGTGGCTTTATATGTGATGAGAACATGATCTTCTAACTGAAGACTATAAAAAGAATTCTTTCTGTTCCATGATTTTTTTCTCCCCTTTTGTTTCATAACATCTTGCTGTTCTAAAACTGTTTTGCATTTCTTTTTTCCTGTCTGTAAACAGTATATGTTCTTTTAAGTTTGGAAATTAGTACTTACGATGAAAGTTTGTTTTACTATAGACACCCTTATAGCTGGTTACATCAGTGGTGCTATAGAGACTGTCTGATTTGTCATATAAATTTTGATGTTGCAGAATAATTCAGGATTACAGTTAATAACTTTTTCTTCAGGATAGCATTATACACATTCACTGTGCCATGTAATCTGACTTTTAGGGTACAGAGCCAAACATACGGAAAGTGTGTATCTCTGAAATAGGTCATACTGTTGCTATTCTGAAACTACCTCAAAGGTTCTGCAAAATTCTAGGATTATATTTACAATATTGTCACTTGTTTTTCAAATAACAAAGATGATGCTATAGTTATTAACAAGCATGATAATTGAGTTCACTGAAGAAATGTAGGCAAGATAAGGAGACTGGCCATTCATGGAATTTACAGTAAGACTATGTTATATAAAACTTGGAATTTCATTTAGTAGACTACTGGTATGAAGATTTTAAATTATTTGACCTAAGTAATGGATGCATACTTGAAGCTTGTATTAAGCAGGAAGGGAGATACCTTGCTCTGAAAATAGTTTTGAGGGAATAGATTTAAGATACTGAGAAGACACAGCATTAACACTCAATCACAAATAAAGTATTTATATGTCTTTGACGAATAGTGCCCTTTCTTCTGCAGCTGTTGAATGTTACACAGTCGTAAATCCTGAAGAAATTTGCTGTATGAAACTAAAAGCAAAAATTTGGGGTTGTCTTTTCTACTGTCCTGTCCTTCCTCCCTTTTATTTATAAAATATTTATATGCTTGCATCACTGACCACCTACAGCATGAGCTGTGGTTCTACATTACCACTTACAGTGAGAAAACTCTTCAGTGAGATCATTGCCTAATTGGCAGTATCCAGCTGAGATAGAGTAAGGAAAGAAGATAACGTACAGATGAATGCTTAACAACAATTAGTCCCAGGAGTGTAGCAAAAACTAGCTTTATCTGGAAATTATAGTTTGCTTTGAAATAATGGATAGAAATCTTGGTGAAAAAGAATATAGAAGTTGTTCTAAATGAACACAGCAGAACTTTGAATCACTTTTTTGCAGGTTACAGGGTGATCTATAATTGATAATGTAATACCAACTCCTCTAGTTTTCATTTCAGTATGCTATATAGAGAATTACTGCTCTCAGATAAGGCTTAACAAAATCTGAATGCTTTCATTCATACATTTTCTTGTAATTTTACTACTGTAATATATGGAAGATTTTTAAAAATTTGTGTGAAGTATTTCTAACATTATGCAAATATATGCTTAGGGGCACTTATTTTTTAGTTGAGGTTGTTTTAGTGTAGAATTGATAGACCTTCTTTACACTCCAAGTCAGAATTCAATAGTTTTTTATTGTTCAAGATACACTTACACTAGTGATTATAAATTAGATCAGAGCAGATTGTTTTCAATACAGTTAAGAAATAAAGCAGAATTATACCTATACCTTTAAGTTGTTGAACGTATACACTATCATGTTTTGAAGTACTTTAGTACTATTTTTCAAAAAGTCACAGCAGTAACGCTAAAACTATTGGCTGTGCTGTGAGGGTGTCTTGGCCAGTTATGTTCCTGTAAATGTCACAACTTAACTGGGCTGGTTTTGCAATAAATTATGACTCACATTTATTAATGAATTCTGGGTTCAGTTTCTTTGTTCTGGGACTTTTTTCTTTAGGACATGAGAGCAATGGATGTTCCCAGAGGTACTCAGCAAAATTAATGAATTCTTAATTTTGAAGATTAGGAAAGAATAGAATGCACTTGGAAATAAACTAAGTGTAATTCAGTTTGTCAAAACAGCTGTTTCATCTACAAGGAGTGTGTTTTGACCAAACTTAAATGAATTGTGCCCCGCTTCGAGTAATTTTTTCCTCTCAGTTAAATTAATGTTTACAACATTTTGACAGGGTTGTTCTACTGCCTTAATGATAAATAATTTACTAACGACACTTCAGACTTACTTCCATGCTTGAATGTGTTTGAATGCTTCCAATGTGTTGAACACTAAGGATCTCCTTTTTTTTTCTAGCAAGACCTCATGACTTCTTTGATGCACAAACACTGGATGCTATAAGACATCGAGCCATCTGCTTTAACCTCTCAGCACATATAGAAAGTTTAGGAAAAGGCCACAGCGTTGTATTTCATAGTACTGTAAGTACATATATATGTTATGTGTTCTGTTTATCTACGTGTCTGAAAAATCTCATACTTCAGGAACATTTCTGTTTTCCTCTTACTGCTGTAGGCATTTAATCAGAAATACGTAATGGTGGATATTTTACGCTGTTGATTTGTCCATTGCTATTAGTAAGTTAACTTTTTAATTCTAGCTCACAAATTCAATAGCTTGAAACATTTTCTGTCTGATGCACTTGGAGAAGTATCTAACAGCAAGTATGTGTTGCAGAAAAATTTGCTTATATCTTCTAAATAAGAATGCAATTCAGATGGCATTTCCATACTCGTGAGCGACGGTGTTAATTTATCACAAGGAGTATTTTGAGAGTAATTGTGTAATTGAATATTTAAAGATGTTGATGTGAAATTTGTGTTTTATTCCTTTTTTTAACTTTAAAATATATAATACTGAATAAAGGCACTGTTGTCCCCCTTTTTTTCTTTTAATAAACTTACCACCAAAGTATCAGTGGATTGCTAGGAGGCAGCAAGTACCAGGTGGGGAGCTGGCCTTTACTTCTGTTTCCATATCTGCTTTTGTTAATTTTACTTGGGTTTGGTTAGGCTAGGCATCAGTATATGGGGGGAAAAAAGTACTGAATTGGTGTATAGGGATTAGAAGTTCAAAAAGCTGTATAACCTCAGGTTTTCATAACTGAATTGGGAGATAAAGGCACATGAAAGGTAGAGACTGAGCTGAAGAAAAGAGATGGGACAAAATGAGAGGTGGGTGCTTTGTAAATTGTCAGACTAGTGCAAGAAGATCTGTGGTCCAGGGGAGGATTGCTGGCTGCTGTGCTTTCAGCTATGGCTTAGCACACAGTTCAAACTATTGAACTGCTAGTCTCTTTCAATAAATAAAAGGTGATATTATATGCATGAAACTAAATTTGTCCTATTCTACAAGACTGATGATTGTCTAAGGATCTGTGGCCTGTATTAGACATTTTTCCGAAATGAATACTTCTCATCTTTATGTGCATTGAGCACCAGCAGCAACTGGAGATTTGCAGATGATATAACTGTTATTGTTTTTAAATCTCATTCTAGTTTTCCTGGCCAACCTGGATTTTACAGTGCTGTGAGAAAAGCAGATTCTCTTAAAATTCACAGCTTGCTTTAATCTTAAAGGTTATCCAGACAGACTACTCATTTGTGGAAGCTTCTTTCTGGTTATTGGAATAATTATAAGGAGACAGAATTACAGGGAGGACTGTGCTCTAAAACTGCTTCGAATTAACGTGGAGGAAGCGGTGAAAATCCTTTTAGCTTATCCATGCATGCGTCACTTAAGATGGCAGGGGGTTGATTAGATCTGAAATTGCTTAGACCTTAGTTGTGAAAGAAGTTGTACCAGGGGGAGAAGTGTTCCAAGATTCCAGCCCTAGGCTGCACTTGCTACCTTATTTTAGTGTGCTGCTGCGGATGTGTGGGCTTGTGCTGTTCATTAGCTATTTGGATGAGACTCAACCTCAAATCTGCTTTGAAATTAAGAGGTAGAATAGAAGCAGTCTTGTGGATGTTCACTGCTGTATTGAGCTAATGGTCACCTCAGATGCAAACACATTTTGCATAAGTTATAAGTTATAGGACATTGAATTTGAAGGGTGACTGACTAAATAACATAATACGGTTTTTGTGATCCACCTTCAGATGAAGAAAAAATTGTTTAATTGTCAAAGGTATTAATTTGAAAGATGAAAAATACAAAGTTAAAATTGTCTTGCTGTCTGAAAACTGACATAAATAATATAGGTTTATTTCTCTTATGCAGCATAAAAATAATAGTACAATGCAGTAGTTACAGGATGGCTACCTTAGTGAAAAAATACGACTGAAGAATATCTAAGCAGTCACTGTAGATACCTTTCATCTCCAGTGAAGAGGCACTCCTTTTATTTGTTATATATACAATTCTTTTAAAATCCCCCTTTTCTTTATAGAAAGCTGTAGAATGCAGTCATCAATAAAGCCTTTTTTGAAGAAAGGTTTTGCCTTGCGGAGTTCACCTTTGACTTCATTATGAATTTTTTTTCTGATTAGTTTTACTTATTGGAGTCCAATTCCTGGATTCTCTGAATTGCCGCATGGAAAAAGTCAAGCATTTCCATTTAACCTAAAAAACAGGTATTACACTGATTAAAAAATGTAGCTTATAGGTTACCCTGACCAACCCCCCTCCTCCTCCCTCCCCCCCCAGGCTTTTTGAAATGGCTGGAATTCATTCTCTAAAATACTTCAATACTAAACTGTTCTCCACTGGTTTTAGCTTTTTAGATATTTCATTTCAGTGATCATATATATTGATACAAGTTACAAGTTAAGATTTTGAAATCTTAAAACTTCGAAACACAGTGAATAAAGATACATACTAATTTATAGAGTGAAATTTTTTTATTTTTCCAGGAGAGGTCAGCAGAACTCCATTTCTGTTTTGAGTCAACTTTAGATGCACGTTTACTTCACAAAGATAAATTCAAGTTAAATTGCCCTTTTGTTTCTGGGACAGTGCATTTAGAGAATATAGTAAAAGTTTTTTTTCAAATAAAGCTGTATTGAGACTACATCTACTGGCTGAATTACATTTTTAAAGGAAAAACCTAAATGGACTTGTGTTCTTAACAAAAAAAATTTAAGTCTTATTGCAGATATGCTAGATTTCTTCCTTTTCAGTTGAAACTTTTGCAGACTTGACCATAAAGCTCTGATTACCACAGTCAAAATAGCAAATAATTTTTTTTCAATTGCTGTATTGCAAAATTTTTACCATTTTACGTTAGTCTGCATGATGACTCTGTTTCTGACTCTAGCCTGCCTAGGATATGGTAAAGTTTTCATTACAGTAATTGTGATAAAAGTGGGCATGGATACTTTTAATACCTTTTATTAAAACTTCTGTGGAAAGTTTGTTTCAAACACTGTGGTGGATTGACCTTTACTGGGCGCCAGGTGCCCACTGAGCCTCTCTATCCCTCACTTCAGCTGGACAGGGGAGAGAAAATATGACAAGATGTTCACGGATCAAGAGAAGGACAGAGGGTGGTCACTTACCTGTTACTATCACAGGCAAAACAGACTTGAGGAAATTAATTTTATTGCCGATCAAAACCGAGTAGGGTGATGAGAAATAAAACCTACATCTTAAAATGCCTTCATTCCACCCCTCCCTTCTTCCTGGGCTTAACTTCGCTCCTGATTTTCCTCTGCCTTCTGTCTCCAAGCAGCACAGGGAGCCAGGGAACGGGGACTGTCATCAGTTTGGCACACGTTTTCTCTGCCACTCCTTCATCCTCACTCTTCCACTGCTCCACTGTGTGGTCCCTCCCACAGGAGACAGTTGTTCCTACAGGCTGCAGTTCTTGATGATCGGCTCCAGCATGGTTCCTTTCCATGAGGTGCAGTCCTTCAGGAAAAGGCTCCTCCAGCATGGAGGGGGATGAGGGGGGGTTGTCACAAGTCCTGTTAGCAAACCTGCTTCAGTATGGCAGGTGGGTCACAGGTCCTGCCAGGAGCCTGCTCCAGCATGAGCAGCATGAGGGTCACTGCCTCCTTCAGGCATATCCACCTGCTCTAGCATGGGGTCCTCCATGGACTGCAGGTGGGTATCTGCTCCACTGTTTAACCTCCATGGGCTGCAGGGGGACAGCCTGCCTCACCGTGGTCTTCACCACGGGCTGCAGAGTAATCTCTATTTTGGCACCTGGAACATGTCCTCCCCCTCCTTCTTCGCTGACCTTGAGCTCTACAGAGTTGTTGCTCTTGCAAACTCTCACTCCTCTCTCCAGCTGCTGTTGCCTGACAGGTTGGTTTTTTTCCCCGCCTTCTTAAAAAGATCATCACAGAGGAACTACCAGCACTGCTGATGGGCTTGGCCTTGGCCAGCTGTGGGTCTGTTCTGGAGCAGGCTGCCATTGGCTCTACTGGACATGGGGGAAGCTTCTAGCAGCTTCTTGGAGAATCCACCTCTGTAGCTCTCCTGCCACCAGAACCTTGCCTGGCAAGCCCAGTATTCCAGTTCTCACCTACAAGTATATTTATACCTTCAGATATCTGTATTAATAATATTGCTGTTAAATCCATGGACACTTTTGTCTGCATCATTTTTGCTTAGAAGAACACTGCGTAGCTGTAAAAGTAAACCTTAAATCTGTGAATTCCTTGAAATGTTATGACTAAGTTTAATTTACCATGATATTCAGTTGTGAGAAATTGCTTTAGTTGATGCAAATTATGGAATTCTGTATTTAAATACTGCATACTACTTTTTAATTTAGCCTTTTTCATAAAGATCACTTGCCACCATTCTGCACTTACGTTCTTTAAAGGTTCTCTAGTAAATTTTTTGGAGTTTACAGTATCTGTGGTGACTGTATATAGAATCTTTCAAAGATGTAATACATATTTTATGTTCAGGAGTGCAGAAGGTGGGACAGTTAGTGTTTGAAGCAAATAGGAAAATCTGCATGAAGTATTGTGACGGTTAGTAAAGGAGAAGCATAGGGTAAATCAGAAGAATCAAAAGGCTTTTCCCTGTATTTCTGGATTTATTTATCTGTATTTCTGGATACTGTAGATTTTTGGGATACTTTTTCAATGCTGATGTTAGAGAATATACTTGTACATGAACAAACGGATTTTTTATATATGTATTTTCTGTGTGTGGATTTCTAACTTTACCTTGGCTAAAGTTGGGAATCTAGCTTCAGCATCCCACACCTAAAAACTTTATTCTCTGAAAGAGTATCTTATACGCTGGTCTAATGTGAGCTGGTATGAGAAAATACGAGAAGGGACTTCCAACTTCTTGTCTGGGACCTTACCAGTGGAGTACATATGTTCTGCTTCAACTCTATCAATTGTTGATGGGTCTTTACCATGTTATTTGATTTGTCATTGATATAACAACAGTAGCAAGTTTACTCTCTGCAGTGTTAAGGGTCCCTGTTATGCATGCATTAAACAACCTCTATAAGCCTGTGAGTTCCTCCAAGTGGCCTTTGCTATTGCCTCATTCAGTGCTTGCTTTAGGTATTAAAAGGAGTAAAGGTTGCCTAGGAAGTTACATGGACACAATGTGTCCAGATGTCAAAGCTTTTGTGAGAGAATATTTTATTTGTATGCCATGCTGTAATTAAACTATAAGCTGCATCAGTTTCTCACCTCTTATATAGGAGTCTTGTGGGACAGCAGGAGCATATTTGCAGAGGAATTTATGTTCTTCAAGGCTTTTGGAGGAGCTGTTTAAAAATTTGAAGTATTTTAAAAGAAGGAAGGCTGCTTACAGGGTGCATTTTATTATTTGTTTTTCAGAGACCAGTCAGTAGACAAATTTTAAAGGATAGTATTAAACCTTACCAAGAACGGATTGAGTAGTGATATGTACATTCTACCTATATATAGAATCAATACAACTTTCAAAGAGGAAAACAGTTTCACTTTTATGAATGTCCAGTTAAACTTGAAGGACAACAAGTTTTGAGAAAATAGCTGCAGATTTGGTTTTGATTATAATTTATTTAATTATTATCAGGTAATAGCTAAAAGAAAAGAAGATTCTGGAAAAATAAAACTCTTGCTTCATTGGACGCCAGAGGACATGTGAGTATATTGCTAGATATGATACAGTTTTTAAATGGTAAAGGATTTACAGTGGGGTGAATGAATTGTCTGTCACTAAATTACGCTGTGCCTTTGAATATTCAAATGAAAGTTCGTTATTTAAAAAATGCTTTTAAAAAAGAAATTTAGAAGTTTAAAAGATAAGCAATGCTTTAATTGATTTTTACTTCAGCTTTCAAGTCTTTAGACTCTGATACCAGTTCAGGTAAATTTGAAGCTGTATTTTTGATGCATTTTGTCACTGTTGCTATTAATAAGAAGGTCCTCCAGTTACTGAATGGGAAGTTCAGGTTGGTTGCCAGCCATATACATAAGGAAAGTTATCACTAGGACAACTTTGTTTTATGTACTGATTTGTCATGATCCTAAAATACTTTGACAAATACTGAAAAATGTACATCATCAATGTAACAGTGCAACTGCAAGAATCTTTGTCTAGGTGCCACAATTGAGCAGTATAATAACCACAGTTGGGCTTTTAAGGTATCCAAGTGCTTCTTTGGATTCTTCCACTGAAGCTTGGAATACTCTTCCAGCATGTTTGGCTGCTTTTTTCTCTTGGTTTTTCAAAGTTCTGCCCTGTTCCAAATCACTAGCCTTGTGTGTAAAGCAGGACGAAGGTATGGACCTTGGGTAGGCTTGGGACATACGAAGTAGTAAGCGTACCTTTGAAATAATTTATCTTCTTTGAAATAGCTGAGATCTCATCTCCTTCTGACACAGAAAAGAATTTATATGTAAATACTTTGCTCTTAATTATATGGAAAAGTAGAATAAATTACTGGTTTCCACTATGCTGAAGGAAAGCAGTAGGCAGAGTAGTTGTAGGAGAGGCAGTAGCTGTATGCTCCATGTTTTTCACAAGTTTTGAGTTAAGTAATTCTTTTAAAGGTAAGAATAGTTATAATAGAATTTATTTCTTGGATTCGTGCTCCTGCATACAGATGAAGTTACTGGGACATATAGTTCATATCAATATGGAAGACATTTAGTTGATACGAAGATGAATAGCTGCATAATGAGGTAGGACATGTAGGTTCAGAGGCTCTTTCTTAAAAGGAACTTCAGTTTTACCAGGAAAGTATCTCAAAATTGGTAGAACTCATTAGGTAAGGATATCTAAATTTCAGATTAAATAGTCATAGTTCATGCCATTAATTTTTGGAACAAGGAGATCTTTTAAATTCAGTGCTGCTTTTAAGTGATTCGAGTGAGATGGTGATGCAAAGCCTTAGCGTAACAGAAATTTACCTTTGCTTTGGTGAAGAGGTTTAAATTATTCAGTTTTGTAGTGTCCCAAATTAGTCATGCGCAGTAGTGCGAACCTGGCAGTGTGAATCTATTATAACTTATTTGCAGAGGATTAGGATTGCTGATAACTTAGCAGCAGCAATGTCTGTCATTTTGGGTGCAATTTTAAAGTGCCTGTACCTTTTGCTGCTCATTGCAGCACTTGCAGACTGCAAGTTTCAGTATAGTTTGGGAGAGAATAACTAAAATATTCTAGTAAAAAGTAGGGGGTTCTACTTCCTTTTAGGACAGCTCACGATACTATAAGTTAAACAGCATTTTTAAATTCTTATTACAATATTAACCCACATAAAAACAGTTAATTGCATTTCAGGGTAAAAAAAGCATGTAACATTCTGGGATATGAAGATTAAAGAAAAAGAATCAGAGTACTTTTTTTCCAGTAAAGAGTCAGTTGAATTTTTTGTTCATACAGGTGAATACGTTAGAATCTCAACATGCCTTCTCCATTGTGATTAAGTAATGTTAAGACATCCCCTATAGAACATAGATTTGTTTGATCAGGTCACAGGAATAATGTGTGTTTTATTAATACTGGTTGCGTCTTGGTTAGGTTAGGTAGAGGGTGTATTTCCTGCACTTAATGTTGTAGTTTTGAATTACTGAGTATTTCGTAGATTCAATTTCATGTTGATTATTACAGTTAAGAACAGCAAATGCAAGGTATCGTGGCTCAGTGTCATCTGTTTTAGACAGGGAACATACTCACACTTTAGAAAAGTTGAATGCAGTCATGATGATAACTTTCCATTGTGCTGAGCTTGCTCGTCAGTCTTACAGATGGAGCTAGTAATAATGATTTAATAACCATTTAGTAATAATGATTTTTTTCTACTCTGAGTCATCTTGAGAAACTGTTAAACTGCTCCAGGTTATCTGTACATTAAATCATTTTTCAGGAAAAATAAATACTAGTCTTTAACTTGTTTCCTACATGAGAGGGAGATACCTTTTAAGTATTTTTTTTAGAACAGGAATTTATTCTTTGACAGTACTTCTTAGTTTACTGAATTGTCATTTTTGTGTATATTTCAAGTAAGTCTTTGCATGTGAAAAATTTTCTTGTCTGCTGTTTGTATTGTTTTACATCTTCAGTGTATAGCTTCTACTAAAGATGCCTTCCAAATGTTGCTTGTAGAAAAAAATTAATTTTGCTTTTTAAAAAACAGTCTTATGATGTTTTTTCTGCCTTTCATGATCTGTATTGAACCTTTGAAGATATATGGATTGCCTCTTAGGTGGTTTGGGATTCCTCCCGGTGTTTTTTTTTATCTGGTGTTTTTTTTTTTTTCCGGGGTTTTTTTTTTTTTTTCCGGTATCTGTATTGAACCTTTGAAGATATATGGATTGCCTCTTAGGTGGTTTGGGATTCCTCCCGGTGTTTTTTTTTATCTGGTGTTTTTTTTTTTTTTCCGGTGTTTTTTTTTTTTTTCCCGGTGTTTTTTTTTTTGTTCCGGTGTTTTTTTTTGTTCCGGTGTTTTTTTTTGTTCCGGTGTTTTTTTTTGTTCCGGTGTTTTTTTTCTGCCACCTTTATCTGTAAGGGAAGAAGTATCATTGGAGAAACTCCTTTTCCTACTGGAATAGAAGTTCTCAGTTTCATTTCATTTTTTGCGTGGCTTACTCCAAAAATTGAATTTGAGTTACAGCTAACTTTCATTGCTGAAAAGCAGAGATTTGGTTTAATAATTTGCAAAAGTCTGTAAATTTGCTTATAGAGAAAGAGAGGTCAGAGAAAGAACTGTGTCATTTAGACAGTCTTAAATGTTGGGTTTCTCAATTTGAAACTTGTTTCAAAATATTAGGCTTGTTAATCACAAATGTAACCTTTTTTTCCCCAACCTAAAATTAATATTTGATCATGATAAGGAAAAAAAAAAGGACTTTATGTAGGCTGAAAATTATTGCAGGGGGCGGTTGTGTTTTGGGTTGAGGGGTTTGGGGTTTTAGCTTTTTGGAGTGTGTGGGTTTTTTTCAGGATTGGGATTTTTTTTCCCCAGTAGTGGAAATACAATGGTTCACTTGTTTGTTCTGCACAGCCTTGTTCAATGCTAACTTCTGGAGGGAGGCAGGAAAAGCAAGTTTTCAGTAAGACACTGATGACCTCTGCAAGCCCAGTGCCTCTCTTAACAATGTGTTACCTGGAAACCTCAGCAGGGCCTTAAAAACCCAACGTGCTTTCAGTAAAAGTAGCAGTAATACAGTAGGCTACTCTGAAGTAGGCATGTCTGGTTTCAAAGAAATAAAGTACAAAATCACGTATGTTATCTCCAGCCCTCTTTCCCAAGTTTTGCCGCAAGTGGCACTGAAGCAACAATTCCCTTTGTGTTTTATTCCATCTCACAATGAGAACTGTTACATCAACAAAATATTTTGTGGTGATTGCCTGGATTTCCACAGAAGATAATCAAATTATAACTGTAGCAAAGCTGGAGAATTTTGACGTTGAAAGCTTTGATTCTGGAGCAAGCAAGTTGGTGTAACTTGAAGCTCAGAGCCTGCAGTATATTCTGGCTTTTACTTTTGTTGACAACATCAAAGAATTTTATGCCTAGTAAAATAAAGTATTTTCAAAGATCCGATTTTTTTCCTGCTACCCATTTTCATATTAAATTGTTAAAATGGAGAATGTACTGGCACTGTGATTGTATATTTGGTTTAGTATTCTTCTGGAATACTCTAAATGCTGTTCAGTATTTTTTTCATACTGAGAACTTGAAAAACCTTGAAATATAATGTGTAAAGATTTGCTATCTTTTCCTCACTTCAGTGAAGATGCTTTTCAAACAGTGAAATGTGAAGATTACTTTAAAAAACTTCATATGTACTAGTTTACCGCATAATTTTATGGTAAGAAAAGCAGTTGATCTTTTTTGAATATTTTTATTTTATTTATTTATTCATAGTCTGCCTGATGTGTGGGTAAATGAAAGTGAGCGACATCAGTTAAAAACTAAAGTAGTTCATTTATCAAAGCTACCAAAAGATACTGCCTTGCTTCTGGACCCAAACATATACAGGTAATGTCTAATTTTGAAACTTTCTTTAATCTATATATAGTCTTAAGCCTCACTTAACTTTTTGACGTTGAAGAATGAGGATTGCTAAGCCTCAATCCTCTCAGCGTCCAGGAGTTAATTTCTGAGGTTTTAAGTTGTTTCAGAATTACTTAACTTCTTGAACTGAACTCTAGTTACTGAGAAACGGGGAATGTGTGTATTTACCAAGTGTATTTTACTTTTTTGTGCTTGGTGTACAGAAATTCTAGTAAAGGAGGTACATACAGTGGAATCCTGAAAGATCACTTCTGTTAAGATCACATACTGGTTTGTATACCAATTTTTTTAAAGTCCAAATTTATCTTTACATATTTTATATTCAATTGTAATACATGCAGTATTACCTTGAAATCTGTACTTGTATGCAAGTACTGTTATTTTTTAATACAAGACTCTTTAGAGGGGGCAGAAGGGGACAGTACATGTTACTTGTCTTTGAGCTGCATTCACATTTGTGGTTTTAGGACTTCAGATTGGCTTCTAATCCATATTGTTCTAATAATTTCCTGATTCTTCACCCTACCCCCTACCCCCCCGCCCCTTTCTTAGTGTGCGCACAATTGTCAGTACCCACAGATCTGTGTGTACACAGTTTTTAAAGGTAATCTGAAATGCTTAATTCAGTCTTAACTTTTTGAACATCCAAAGGTACATATTTACAGGCTTACATTAAAAATCCATGAAAACGGGTTGGTGAAAATTTTTTTTTTTTCTGATGTAACAGAAGTTCAGTGTTCCTGTGTTTCTTCTTAACATCCGGTGACCTAGCATCCAAAGGAGTAACTGGAACACTAACCTGAGATCTTGATATGCAATAAGCCTTTCAGTTCACCTTTTAATATTCAGTGTATTTCACTAATCAAAGTAATGAAAACTTGGTTTACAAGATGATCATACTTTATTTGCTGTCTTGGTAAATGTAAGTATGTAAAATACTTACTTTGGTGTATGAACTACTGATATTAACAGTAATAAATGAAATATATGAGGAAATTGGATTGTATGTCTTAAAATTGCTTAACACAGTGACTGTTTTGTAATCTAATTCAGGTGTTAATTATGTTTATATTGATGACTTTTGCAGAACTTGATAGATTAGTTTGATTGGAAAAGGAAAAAAATTAGAATAAAAATGTAGTGATCTTTTGAATTAAGTCTTTGGAGAAAAAAATGAGCAACCTTTTCTACCTCTCCCAAACAAAGTCCCCTTACATAATGTTGTACCAGGTAATTAGCTATATAGATCAGTGTGTGATTAAAAAGAGCTTTGGAACCAACTGTGAGAGGTCGAAGAAATAAAGCTGAAGACCAAAACTTTGTAAGGGGAAAGAAGTGGTTAAGTGAATTCAGTAACATCTGTTAATGCCATGCAAAAATTATGAATCCAATAGAAAGTTTGAAAATTATCTGAAATGTATGCTAATATGGGTTCATCTAAAACAAAAATAGATGTTTATATAGTCATTTTATATAGTCACTTTATAGTGCACTGTACCTGACATGAATTTACATCTCAGGGTCTTTATGTAAAACCGTACTATCTTCTTTTACAGAACAATGCCCCAGAAGAGGTTGAAGAGGTAAAAAAACAAGCAAGTGGGGACACCTGCAGTCTTAGTCACTGACAATGGATTTAGAAATAAAGTTGCACATTAGTCAAATCACATCTTTTTTTTTTTTTTCTTTCCCTTAGATAAATATTTATGCTTAGTGTAAACATTCTGTGAATGAAGTTGATGCTTCCGTGGAATATATTAATATATTACTGTATATCCACATTTTCATGGAATGGTACAGTGGGAGACTGAGCAAACACTCTTCTGGCAACTTAGTGGAACAGCTAAAAACGGCTTTGCATGCTTGCTTCTATAAGCTGCTTCTTTCTTTGGTGAATACAGTAGTTTGTATTTGATGAAAAGAAAAAGTAACCATCACCATTTACTCACAATTCCTAGGAGAACTGTTAACAAGTTATTAAGCTTCTTGTCAATGTTAACTAAATATAACACATGCCAGACAATAAAACAGCTACCAAGGGATTATCCTGTTGCCCTTTGAGTATGGTGGATAGTTATCATTTGTAATCTCGTGTCCTTTTGCAGATCCATAAAATATGTTGGATTATAATGTTTAAACAAATGTTGATGGAATGCTTGTCTTTTCCAGTCAACTATGAATACATATAGTACGGTTTAAAGATGTTAAGAGTGTTGCAGTATGTCTGACCCCCTTTTCAGGAGTAGTATAGTGTGTTAATGAGATCTGCTTTTATGTGATCTGTATCAGTGGGCGGTTTTTGAAAAACCTCTACTTAAGCAGTTAATGTTATTGGTGTTTTCTTTTGCTTTTTTGACACCTTAGGATCCCCACTCACTTGTAAAGTATACTTTTTTTATTTGGTCTAATGTTTTCTAGATGTAAAGAAAATGGTATTTTTAAAAAAAAAAAAATCTAGAAATTCAATCCTTTATGCACCAAAGTTGGCTTTGAAAAGTAAAATCATTTTCTTGCTTAATAAGCAAGAAGCCATGGATTTTTTTAACTGACAAATAGAGATGTGTCTAACCTGTTAGTCTTTGTATGGAGACAAAAATGTTGCATATAGATAATAGGACATTGCTTGTAAATATTTCAGCAGATTTGTAATATATTTTTATATTATGAAATGTACTGTAGATGTTTTTCTAGAGGCATGAAAGTTAAAATGTATATATTACGGTAGAAATAATATTGAAGGATATTGTAATTCACTAGTGCTGCCAGAAGAATTGTTTAAAAAAAGCACCTTCCTTAACAATAAAAAAACCCTTCTTCTACATACCTAAGGGACTATATACTACTGTTAATATCTGTTGTAAGAACAAAAATACATTGAACATCCTTCCCAGAAATCTTAGAGGGATGACTAGTACCCATAATTAATTCATGGCGTTCCTTTCTAATAGTGAAAATGAAATTAATTTTTTCCTTACTATTGGAAGGAACTAATATGTAAAATTTGTATGGATATATGCAGTCAAACTGCAGAGTTTGTCCTCCTTATTGGGGAGGAATTTACTACAGTGAAACTAATAACCAGCAGTTTTTACACTAAATTTTTATTAAATAGAGTAAAACTTAAAATAACCCTTTGGTTGCAGAAGTGAGCATATCCTAATATTATACAAATGTATTCTGCATTGGTACTGACACGAGAGTCTTGCTTAGCTCCAATGGGTTAAAAATGTTACTTATATACACACAAAAAAAAGATCTTATCAGACGAAATGAAGTGCAGATTAAAAGCACCACTAATATAAGATTTTCTGGAATGGTTGTTTAATAAGGGTATTATTCATAAAATCTGTAGTGATGTGACTTTATTTTTGAAAAAATGCAGTGTTTTGTTTTTTTTTGCTTGAGCACTTCACCTACTGCTTTTTCTGTACCTATAAAGTAATCCGTAATCTTTATTTCTTTTTTAATTTGTTATAAAATTGCCAAATAGATGTGTTTCAGACATAGTTTGTATTTGTATTTTTTTAATTTTATTGCTTCATGAGTTTCTTGTAAGTCATTTATAATTGACAGATGATTGTAGACCTTGCCTGAGTATTTTTTCTAATAAAACAAAGCAAACCTCATTAGCTTCAAAATTAAAAGATTTCTGTGTAAGTAGTACACATATACCTTTACAAAAAAGGGCGTTAATGGATCCGAGTCATATATTGATCATATAAACTGTGGGTTCTTGGGTTTGTGAAAAGTATTATCTGATGTTCTCATGCCTCTCTGCTTTGAAAAGAAAAAAACAGTTTAAATTCAAAAGCACCATTCAAAGTGGGTAAGTTTGAATTAATTAAATTTTTCGTAGTAGTCAAAAGGTAAGTGGACTTCTGGTTTGGGGTTTTTTTTTACCGTGAATTTATCAAAGTGAATTGCCTATTTATGCTTGAAAATTGTTTATATTCCACAAATTTACTTGGTGGTGTTTTGTTTCAGATCACTGTCTTATCTCTCTAAAGCTCTGCTTCAGTTTTTGTGTGTGTCCCTGGATGAATTGGAGTTTTGTTAGTGTTCGATACATGAAACAGCCACAGTGTGCATTGATCACTTGGGGGGAGGGGCACAGTGTTGTCTTGTTGCTCTTATTGTTTTTGAAAAGTATTAATGAAATAATTGATCCCTCCCCTTTTGAGTAGCTCCATGTTAAATTTAAATTACATGTTAAATCTGGACTAACATCATTTGGGAACAAATAGATTAATTATATTTCTTTCTGCATTGTTTATAATAATAGGAATTTAAGTGATTGATTTCTGTTCCTTTCTGCTTTTCAGTGCAGCATGTGAATTGATTTATTATAGAAAACCAGTCTTGTGTAATACTTCAGTCTCAAGTTGATTATATATCCTTGCTTAATGCTTTCTTGCCTTTTATAAACTTGCATATGAACCTACCATAAATGTTTTTCTAGCCACATTAATGTGTGAGAATAGGGGAAAAAAAAAACCTCATGGCTTTTAAAAAAGCAGCTGAATCTGTGATTTCTTCCAGTCTTTTTTATAAGTTGTTAGGAGCCATTCACAGAATATCTGCTTATATGCACATGGCTCTGAAAGTAAAATAAACAGTTTGATCCCTGAAACAAGATATTCTGAAGAAAACATTCCAGCAGCAGAGGATGGTCTTAACATCACATAGATTGTCTTAGTCAAGTAAAGATGCTCTTAGATCTGTTAGTTATCCTGATGTTTACCTATTCCAAGCAAAGAACACTCTCTGGTAAACTATGTTGCTTCAACTTTTTAATAAGATTTTTTAAATTACATATTTTTGGTGGAAAAAAGCCCCACCTGCACTACTGTTTTGAGCAATACCATGCAAAAAAAAATTTTTAAATCAATATCCATTTTGCCCATGCCTTCTCAGAAGTCCCCTTTTTCTAAAATTCTCTGTGCTTGAAATAATATAAACCAAATTGAAACTAAAATAATGAATACTCGTATTAATAAAGCTGTAGTCTCCTAGTGCTTATAATGAGAAGAATTAGGTATAAATACTAGAGATGACACTGCTAACTGTATTTATGAGAAGAATTTTTACAGTGCAGAAGGGCTTCACTATAGTATTTTTTTTTTTCAATGTAGGATGACTAAAATCTGACCAACAATAAAACTTCATACTCCTGGAACATTTAAAATTTTTTTTCAACCACCTAATATGTTACATTTGCCTGAATATAGCCGACAAACTAGAAAAACCGAATAGATTTAGATATGCCGTCAAATCTCAAGTTATCTCCCTTTGGTGGGGGGGGGTTAGGCGGAGCGGGGCGCTATGTGTGTGGAACAGAGATTTATATTTTTGTTTATTTTTAAAGCACAACCTTGATTCCAGGAAAGTGGAGCTGTGAATTTACTTTTTCCAGGTAAGAAAGTGGTGACTAAGCCAGTGTTGCCACATGTATTCTTGGATTTTGACTGAAAGTAGCAATACTGAGAATTTTCTTTCCTGCTGTATTTCAGGAACTGTCCATACAGTGAAAAGGTATCCCCAGACTTATGTCCATGTGTCTTAATTTTTATACTACAGGATACAGTACTCTGTATAGTAATCTACAGAGTATGTATGTTTGGCTTTTTATATAGCTTTATCAGAGTCTTCTGTAATCACTGCTTTGTAATTGTCTTAATTTTAATGTATAGTTGGATTATTGTTGTCTCTTAATGGTTTGTAATCCTTAAAATTAAACCAACCTGCTTATGTTTTCTGTGCCGTACTTTCCGTGCTAATCCATATACACTATATTACAGCACATAGTAGCACAAGTACAGAGGTGCACCAGAGTTCCACATGTACACAAAATTCTTGCATGCCCTAATTTTTGAAAGCTTGTCTTGCAACCTCATCTTAAAGTACTTTTGTCTAGTTTCTTAAATTATTTTAAAATATATAACTATTCCAGTATATAGCATCTTTCCAGGGTTGACTGCAGAACTGGGAGTTGTTTGTTGATATCCACAAGGCTTATTTAGTGAGCTGTCCTGTTAGAGCTAATAGAGTAAACTCAGACCAGTAATGGATATCGCCTTTCAAGCAGACTTGGAACAAGAGGGGAAGGAGGAGATGCTACTTGTAAGTTTGGTAGCTGTTGCAGATTGAGAGTTCATAATACTGTGCCCACCTCTAGGCTGGAAGGAACTGTGTCCAAGTTTCTATACTTTTTTTTTTTTCTGTTTTCAAATATTTTAAGGCAAAAAGAAAAGCAATATTCTGGGCTAGCCTATTGTTCTGGTCCAGCCTATTGTTCTGGTCCAGTGCTATTTTGTTGTCTGCTCTACATCAAGTTTTTCCATATTTATTTCCTCTTCTCTCCCGCATACATTCATACACTTCCACGTGCAATTCTTTCCTAGAGAAGAGTTAAGATGTCTTTGATGTCACAGGGTTGCTCACAGCAGAATAAAGAAATGTTAACCTAAGTGTAAAGAGAATAAAATTGTGTTGATGGCATACTCAAAATGGGCTGTTGGTTGACAGTTACAGGTAAATTTAACTCTTGCAGTTGTCTGTGAAGATCATTATGCTGTGATTTATGCTACATTATTTGTTTCCACTAAATCTAGAAAGGGCCTTTTTCACTTGTGTCAATCCTACTTGGTAATAGAGTAACAAATAGTAAGTAATATGATAAATCTGTGTACTTTTTCCCAAATGAGAGAAAATGGCTGATGAGCATACCCTTGGGTTGGCTTGCTTACAGAAGATTTGAGTACTGTCTACTGGATGCTGTTCAAAAGTTTTGTCAAATTTTAGTATCCTTCCATCTTAGTGTTTCACCTGTGTGTGTACTCTCAGTGGGGGATATAAGATCCATATATTTTCTGTGAAGAACTCCCTCTGATTTGAGGCAGTCAAATTGGCCATTCTGACTAACAAAGGGAAGCAAGAAAATGTAGGCAGTGATGGTTTGTTTGGTGAGGGTTTTTTTTTGTTTGGGTTTGTGGTTGGTTTGTTTTTAACTTGAAAGTGTATAGTTGCATGGTATTTAAGGAGAATGCTTACTGCATTAGGGAGGTAGGTGAATCAAAATGGAAAAGTTGCTCCTTCCATCATAATTGCTTGTGAGAACAGCTGCCTTCAGTGATATCCAGTAAAAGGCATGAAAAATTGTTTCACCCTAAGTTCCAAAGGGATTTTTTAAATACTTCAATACTAGAAACGCACAACAAGCTTACAGTCAAAAACTATTGCCGTAGTAGTAGTAGACGTTTAATGCCACTGACCAAACTTAAGAGATCTCCTTCGTCTGAATGTCATTGCTTAGTCATGGGTTTTGGCTTGTTCCATCCATGTTGTGTCTAAGCTCACATAGCTCAGTGAGGTTTGTGCAGGCATATGGAGTCTGACCAATGCTTCGTTGACTTTACGAGGACTTTGTTACGGATATTTGACTTGTCTACCTCTGTTCAAATCTGTTGTCTGAAATCCAGATTGTGAAATTAGGGGGAATGGAACATGCTGTTGCTTATGATTCATTTAAGCCAAACTGTTCAACATGAGCCACTGAAACGTGCCTAGGCACTGAAATATATGTTTGGATTTACATAATTTAAAGGCCAAAAAATTAGTGAATACATTGGTTTGGGAGGTAAGTATTGGAATGTGAGATTAAAGATTGCCCTTAAGCAATAAAGGCATTTTAAACACTTTGCAGCTTTTTCTTTCTAGTGAATGTGAGGCCGGGGCTTGGACCCTGCTTGCTTTTTCTTTCTTCATATCATAAATATTCTCTCCCACAGCATGGAAAATGTCAATTACACTTAAAACTGTTTATTGCACAGCAGATGTGTGCATACAGCAACTGTAGCTGAAAGCCAGAGTATTTAATTAGCACTTGCCTGCAGCTGGATTCTTTCTTTTTAAACAAGTGGGGAGGTAGGGAAACAAAAAAGGATGTCAAGAGTAGTTCTGCTGACAGTGAGCAAGTTCACGTGTAATTACTTACTAAAATTTTTGCTCTTCCTCCATACTCAGAGCTATCCTGTGGTATTGCTGCCGTTGTGCTGTGCAGTCATCTGTGAATTTCATGTCCTGAGATACATGTGGTGCCTCATTCAAATAATGTTTCATTGGGTGGTATGGCCTTGAGAAAAGAGGGTAATAGATGTAGCGATTTTTTTTTTCTTTAGTAGTCTCGTGCTCCTCTGCCAGTTTAATTATAGCTCTTCCGTCTACAGTTGTTGAGAGTTTGCCATTGATTTGAAGGCTGAGGATTTATGTTACAGATGGACTTCAGAGTCTGGAATTACCTTTGTCATGTGTAAAAACTGTCTGGATTTGCTTGGTCACGCATTATATACATAATCTCTCAAGTTGTGACACAGGCCACCTCTGGTGGCAGGTTTTTTGGGGTTTTTTTTGCCTGTTTTACTTCTCAGTGACTAGTTAGTAGTACCTCTTAACAAATGCACAGATAAGCATAGAAGTTGAATGTGTGTTGTAAAAATTTCAGTGTGTGTGCAGGTGATAGGTGGCCTCTGTCTTAAAAGAATCTGCATTTATTGTTGTTCAGAAGTGAATTATTGTGGAGGAAAAATGCAAAAGCTTTATCTTGGCTAAGGCCTCCTCTGGGTAATCTACAGACTGTACAAACTGGACATTGTAATTTCTGATGTATTTATCTCCTTGGAGTCCTTTTTTTTTATTTTTCTCTTAGCTAATACATTTGTTAATTTTAGTATTAGCGGGTGTTTCACAATTTAACAACCATTATGTGCATTCCAATGCGAGCTGATTTCATTAATAGAAGATGATATGAAGGTATTTTAAGCTGAAATGTGGTAAGTAGATGTCAAAACATGCAGCCACACACTTTACGGTTTACAGAAAGTATAAATGATGTTCCTGTCCCACCCCACTGGTCTCCGAGATGCTTGGATCCCACAAGTCGTAGTATGCATTTCCATTGTGTGTGCATCTTAGGTACAAATTTAATTTCATATCAATCTGTTACCAAAAGGTGGCAGCAATCTACTACACTATGACTATGCACAAAAGTAATGTATCACTTGGTCTTGATAATACTTAAGGTGTTTAGATGCTGTTCTTTGCCAGTCTCCTTATGTGCCATTTAGTGTCTTTGTTGATAGAGGATGGAATTATGTATTGCTGTTATAACAGCTCTCCTAACTGTCTTACTCTGTAGCTCTCAGATACTGCAGAGGAGAATAGAAACTGCCTTGTCTTTTAATAAAACTGACTAATTATCCAAGTTCTGCAAAAACTGAATGTTACCAAATTCTGTAAAACGTGTCTCGGTAATTATGATGCTTGGCTACTTTGTCTCTTAAGTACCTTTTCTTTGCCTGTGATGCCCAAGACTGCACATTTGACCGCTTGATTATTTTCCTAAAGGGGCATGATGTAAAGTATGTTTATGGAATTCTGTATTTATTGTCTAATTAATTTGTTCAGGTAATCAGATTAAGTACCCCCACCCCCCCACACACACCTTCTAAAAAACCTGGCAATTTCATCATGGATTTAAAAAACAAACACAAACCAACTTTAACATCTTGCCGATTACAAAACCTTTCAGATTAAGTGTTCACTTCAGGAGATTAGATAAAAACGTTTCTTGGATCAGGATCACAGTTTCTGTTGTATTTGAGTCGTCCTTTCAGAGGGAAAAACAATTTTAGTCTGCAAAATCAGTAGCTACGTACAAGGCAGGTGTAAAGCGAAATTCCTTAACTCAGAGCTGCAGTTGCCCTCAGAATTGTCCAGTAGCAGCACTGAAATGATGACAGCAAGATGCACCAAACCCTTCTGAGTTGGTATTTATAGAACTTTTCTGAAGACAACCCTTTTTCCAGAAAGTGGTGGTGGTCGGTTTGCTTTCTTCTGTATTTCTTCAGTGGTGTGTGGTCTCTAATGGCTTTTTATGCCCCAGAACTTACGCTTCTGTTTTGCAGTAATGACCTACATAACCTTTATTCTCTAGTGAGTGAAAGATGGTGCTCTGGTAGTTCTGGTTGCAGTAAGAAAGACAATTACTTTGCATCTATTCAGGGGGGTGGTGCAAGATAATGCAGTAAACACAAGAGTATGTTGTCTTTCTTGCTCATGATTTACGCTGGAAATTTTAAGCTGGCATCTCAGAAAGTACCTTACATGGTCAGGTGCTGAAGAATACAGTAGTGGTTGAGCTGTGCTGCTCACCTAGCCCAGGAATTGCAGAACCTGAGCCTTATCTCATACCAAATCCTTTGATTGCAGCACACTTCTTTCCTTCATTCAGCAGTTGTCTGAAAAGAGACCAGCTTCTCATCACCCTCTCTGTAGCTTTCTAGGGATTCTGATAATGTCATCATCAAGTTCCTGGTGTGCTGTCTTAAGATCTTTATAGCCTTGAGATCTTTGCAGCCTTGGGTGGAAATCAGTACATTGTGTACACGTGGGTCGTGCTTTCCAGTTTCTAGGCATGATGTTGAAGGATAGAAGTATGTGAGTAGGTGAGTGGCAGGTAAGTCTGACGTGAAGGTGATCCCTTGACCTAGACCTAAATCTCGCTATTGCTGTGTCAAGGACTTGCAAGAAGGAGGTGGTAAGATGGCAGTTCCTTAGCCTCTTTGTTTCTGCAGATCGAGATCTTTATCTGATGGTCAGTAAACGTGAACGTAAACATTGTGGGGTTTTGGCAAATATCTCACCCGTGTAAGAATTCGAGCCAAATACAGCGTTGCTCTTTAACTTAGTTGTCATCAAAAATGGGTGCAAAATGCTGCCAAACAGAAGTAGAGAATTTCTGTACTTTTTCTGCCATGATGTGAAAGGCAATGGATGATTAACTGAATGAAACTAGAAATAATAATGGGATAGTGGTAAATGAGTCACATTTGAAAATTGGATTTGAATGCTTTTAGGGATTCTTTTCCAGTGATTTTTAAGCTGATTATTTTTTTCTTGGCCGTGTCTGTCTGTGCAAAGCAAGTTGTTTCCTAATGATCCTAATGTGTTAACAAGGTGCTTATCAGAAGTTACAGAAGAAATCAGATTGTGTTTTGGTTGGAATCCATGATGCAAGTTGTTTTTTTTCTATTTCTACATCCTGCCTAGTCAGCATCCTTGCCAAAGCATAAGGTGTATTTACTCCGTGTGGTTCCCCTCCCTGCCCCCAACAGTAGAGATATTGCTGAATAACCTTTAGGTTTTAAACCTCTATTTTTATAATTTGGGTAGCTGTTTATTGTTTATCCCTGAAATATCCCCTGAATGTAAGCACACAAGCAAATGCTAACTACGTCATTACTTGCATGTGTATCATGAAGCCTGATGTCATTTCATGTGAGAGGTGATTTGAATCATAATTATGTGTGTTTCCGTGGTTCTTAACTGTGCAATTTTTATGATGTACTGTGGACTTCACAGTGAGATCTATCTTCTTGTAGTTAGTGCAAGAGCACAGTATGCCTATTTTTTTCTTTTAAAAAACAAGTACACTGGTTGATGCGTGATGCACACATGATGGTAATCTGGTGTGTCATGGTGAGTACGTCACTAGATACTGGCTGCCTATTTAGGAAAGGTTCAAGCTTTCATGTAGTTTAGGAAACTCTTCAAGCTACAAGTCTGTTTTTGGTGTATCTTTTTTGTGCTTTGTTACCATTTGTTTTCAATTATGGATGACTTTTTCCAAAGCTGATTTCATTCCAAGCAGTGCCTGAGCATGAGGTCAGCGAGGAGAAGTGATTGCTTGGGCAGGTTTTATCTTTCCAGTGGTTAATTTATCACTTCTGTAAATAAAGGACAATCTGGGCTCTGCATTCTTTTATATTTCATTGTTAAACCCCTGCTATGTCAAAGAGTAGAGAAGGGCAAGATATCTTGCAGTCCTATATAGAACAAAATTGCCAAGTGATAATCCCAGATGGATGAGGTGATCCATTTTGTATCCACCATGATTACAGTCCATGAAGCATTCAACTCAATGCACAAGCTGCCATCTGCACTTCCTCAGTTTCTTAGATAATAAGGGACAAAGTTTTAGCTGCCAGTTGTACAGATGATGTGGGGTTTTGAGTGACTGTAAATTTTTAAAGTAAAAATCCAAAAGTTAACATGGTCTGTTCTGGCGTGGTCTTTCCCCCCTTTGAAGATCAGCTGGCTTCAGTTTGGGGGCTTTCTTGCTATCTTACCACAAAAGAAGCTGTGCTGGTAGTTTGGTTTGGTTTTTTGCGAAAAGGGGCACCCACAGGTAGGGAACAAAGAATTCGCAAGTAAAAAGCATAACGGGTGGCCTGACATTGCCAGTTTACTTCCGTGTTGACCATCATTAGATTTTGAATGCCAAGGCGTCATCCTTATCTGGAGGCTTTTCAGGACAAATCTTTGGGGGGCATGCAAAAATAGAGTAAAAATAATTAATGTTCACCTTCCGCTGACATCTGGCACTTTTTTCCTCATAGTATGACATAACTCACAACTTCCCTACCCCAGATGCTTCCTGCTGCTGCAGTTCTCTGTGTTTCCTCAGACTCCTTTTCTCTTTGACTCGCCTTTGGAAGTTGTAGCACAGCCACCCGGACAGTGAAGGATTTGGTGGCAAAAGACATGGGCTATGTTTCTGCTTTCTTTAGTAAACTTACTGACAAATCACAGGGGTCGCTCACCTAAGCTTGACATGTTTGCCAAAGTTGACAGGATTTCTGTCCGAATGATGACTGAGCAAAAGCATGAAGATTTGGTCCCAAGATCAACATCTCAAAGTAAAGATGCAGGGAAGGGAAGAGTGAATGAGTATGCTTCTTACGATATATCAGTAACTGCTTGAAACACTAATTCTGCTGATTAACAGTGGATATAAAAATGTGGTTTTGAGCATCCAAAATTATTTTGCTATTGCTGCATTCCAGCACACGTTTAACACTATAAAAATCAAAAAGGGTCCCTGCTTCGTTTTAGAAGTGTTACCAAAAAGGAGCCAGACTTAACAAGTGTTAAAATATAACAGAAGTGATACAGTGGATTTTTGTGCAAGGAGCTTCCTCATTGATGCAGGACTGCCCTCAGAAATCTACCTCAGAAATTGAGATGTTACAATTTAATACTTTTTTATTTAATATCAGGTGGTCTCCATCTGATAATTTATATCTTTATTGATTAGCATACACAGCTATGTGTAATGGGAAAATGCATTTAGTCTAAGCCCCACCCCCAAGAAGAGGGCAGTTTCAAACCAGTTTTATCGAGGAGTGACTAGGGAAACTTCTGAGTTGTTCAGAGACAGAGGTATAAAATGTATCTTCTGTGTTACACAAGGTAATCTCTCTTAACTATTCAGGGTAACATAATCCTACCTGAAGAAAAGTGTGTGTAATCACCAGAATACTTTGCAATAAATTGCTGCAATGGTAGTCTCTAAAGATGGAGCTCTTCTCCTAGCGCATCCGGATCTGAAAGAGCGAATTTGCCCGGAAACGTGAACCGGCATAAGATGTGAATTCCTTCTAGTCACTTTTCTGCAGTGACACCAGAGGTTTTCTTCAGCTAGATGTATGTTAGGGCATCAAGCCAGACTGAAATGTGACTGGGATAAATAGGCTGTTGTGCCTTCATTGGTAGGTGAGTTTATTGTACTGGTAAAACTTCTGTGCAGACAAGCTCTTGTTTTGTCAGTGTAATGGCAGCTTATAGTTCAAATGTATTAAACCATACAGCATTTGATGCCCATTTACAGATGCTGTAAATCTTTCAAAAAAAAAAAAAGAAAATGTTAGAGTTAAGGGGGAAACAGAAAAGGGCTAGAGGCTGAAGACATCTCTCTGTCACCACTGTGGGGGGAAAAGGTGCCCACAAACCATACTAAAATGGCAAACTATTTTCCTATTAATGTCTCAGTCCGCTTCTCCTTTGCCCAACTAGTGAGGGGACCGTTTGTTACCTTTGTATGAACTTTTGGACTCTGGCATGACTGGTCATTCTGCTACCTTCCTGGTCTGTTTAATACTGTTAGATAAATGATCCCAAATGACTCCAGTCTTCTGGACCTGTTCACTATTATTAGCAAGGTTCCATGAGAAATACAGGGGCTGATGCATTAAGGGAGCCTTTTAGTAAACACAAGTTATCAGAAAGTCCTCTTTTAGCAGCAGAGAGTACAGCATGTCTAGGACTGACGCTTGAGTTAGCTGTACTAGTATTTCTAAATTAACAAAGTATTCACTGTGTTAATACTGTTTTATCAGGCAGCTGCCTTTGAGATGATTATGTGAAAGGAAAAATTCTGTAAGTTTTCTTCAGTGCAGGCTTTCTTTTCCAGCCCTGAGATATAGTGATAGATTAACTAGTCTTAGTGTGAAGTGTCTGTGTGAATGAAAGACGGCAGGCTCTAATGCATGAGTAAGGGTGCGTTCGGTAATGATCAGCAGATTGCTGCTGGTTATAACATAGCAATAAAATATGAGGCATTGGAAACTGCATCTGCCTGCAGTATAAGACCAAACCACAAGGTCAAATGAGGTTTAAACTCAGGTTGCAAAAGAGCTAGTATAGAAACTACACTTAAACATACTGTTAATTCTGTAATAAATGTCTGCCTCTCCCCGAATGATACTTGTTGTCTTGATTGCACTGAAAGCATATAGGCAAGTAGAGCACACAAGTTTTCCTTCTGTTTGGGTTCTTAAAAGGTGTTGTAATGCTTAGTGCGCAAGCTGCAGATCAGAAGGCCCCAGGTGTAATTTTTTGTCTTTGCAAATTAGTTGAGTGAGTATCATAATCAGTCTAGCTGCTTGGCTATGCTGGCTACTGCCTTCGGATTCTTGTTCTGACAGGTCAGTGGTGATAGGAGCCACTTTGGAGTCCTCAGCTCTTACCGGATGTTTAGTGTCTTCATTGGTGTTGCACCCTGTTGGATAGACTTCTCGCCCCTCCCTCCCCCCCCTTCAGTATCCATTGGTTTCCAAAATAGAGCTTCAGTCCTCACTGTAACCATGAGTTTGGTGCTTAGCTGAACCTAACTAGCAACATGTTCTGCTTACCTTGTCTGCACACCAGATGGTGTAGTTGTATTCATGGCATACCTACCTGATCAGAGGGTTGGTACAGACTGACTGTTAAACTGCACGTCCTTAATGGAAATTCCTTACAGAATGTCAGCAAACTTGATATGCCTATAGCCTTTCCTTCAAATACGGTTTCTTGTCCAGTGCATATGTTTATAAGACTAAGGGTTCAACAAAAATTATTGTCCCCTTTCAACTGCTTCTCTCCTTTAGTCTAAAGAAAAATTTCTGCAGTAGGGGTAAGTGGATTTTGAACATATAGTCACATTAATCATGCCTACATATAATTCAGACAGCTAATTCAGGTGCACTTGACCTTATGGCAGAAATCAAGCTCTGAAACTATTCATTTTATTGTAGGTGAAATATAAAGACACGTGTACAGGATATTGTATGAAACAGATAAAATATGAGACTGGCTCTAATAGATGTCACTTCAGTTGTCTTTGAAGTCAAGAGCTAAACTGAGTGTTTCCAAGTAGAAAGATTTTTGTTGTCTCCCAACAAAATGACAGTATTTGTTATTTAAATTGAGTATCGCATGTGCTTTAGTATACCCCTGGGATTGCCAAAACAGCCTTAAATTCTTAAAACCGCTATCAAATAAAGCTGCCTGTGGATCTCTTGGGCTTTATTTTGCTATATGAATTAGTTGATAGAATAGAGAACAGAATATTCTGTATGTATTCTGTATTTACTTACAATACTTAACATACATGTATTTATATATACAGAATGTATACACTATGCTTATCAGTGTCTCTTCAGCGTTTTGGCTGTGTATGTCATAATATGGATACATTTTTAGGAAAATCCATGAGAGATTAAAAAATCATATTTAAAAACTGCTCACAGCAGAAGGGTCAGTGATGCTACAAAGGAAAAGTCATGAATGTGTGACTTCTCATATTCCTCGTTTATTTATTAGGGGTTTGGGCTTTTTGTGGTTTTTTTTCTTTTTTTAACACTGTAGTTTAGTGTAAACGTCTTAGGTACTGCTGGAGCTGTTGAGACATATCTGTTCCTAAGTATTATAAAACTAAAGGTAACAGTATAAGGTGGTGTTTTCAGAAATGGGAGTTGATGGCTCCCGAATTTGTTGTGAAGCCTCTTGCATGAAAAGCTCATTTACTTAAGTTTTCTTTTCTTCCTCTGTCTGCTTAGTTGCTGTAGCAGAGCTACAAGATGCAATTGTGTGTCAGTCTGCTCAAGCCTTTTGTAGGTATAACTTTTACTGGTTAGAGTCCATGTTTTCCCTGACTTCTCTATTTTCAGTGCCAAAGTGAAAAACCAAAGTTCTATGAGAAGGAGCAAGATTAATGCTTTTAAATTAAGGAGATGACATGCTGCGATGTGTTGGACAGAAAGTGCTTATTTTTTCTGGTGGAGTACCAAAAGTTTGATTTTTATGATTTTTTTTGAGGGCAGATGAATCCAAACACAAAGAGCGTGATCTTTCTAGTAAAATTTATATGAACAGAAGTCCCAGCAAAAAAATTCTGTGCAGCTTCATTGGTGACTTTTTAATGTAAGCTGCTGAATGATGTAACTTTATTAATTGCAGCTGTAATGATATGCCTGTAAGCAGGTATTTTTGGGAATTGGTGTGAGGGAGAGGCTTTCTCATAGGTATCTGAGATCTGATCTGAAATGAGGCCCTTGGATAGGTCAGCATCTATTGAACACAAAGATCTTCAAAGGATTGTGCGAGCATGGAAGGCAAGGAAGTACACGTGTGGAAGGGGTTAGAATTGAGATCCATCAGTGTTATCCCTCTGGTCGTGGCTTGGCTTTGAACGAAGATCTGGGAAGGGTTTTTCCCATGCTTGCTGCAAGCGATGAGTGCACCCTTCAGGCCTGCGCGGTGAATTTTTTAGGTGAGGCGCAGCGTGCGCGGAACTGGCTCCACCCTTTACACCTGAGGTTCATCTGCCAGGGCCTAGTGAGCTTGGACAGTGACAGCGAAGTCCTCGGGTCGTAGGTTTGTTTAGAGTGTCCTTCTCTTAGATGGAGCCTTACAGGGCTAAATGAGCTCCATCTGCCCGGGTTTGGGCTTAGAGTTGTCCTTCTCCTAGGATGGCTCCCCGAAGGCTAGTGAGCCCATCCTGCCCGTGGACACACTGTGTCTGACCCTTCAGTTGAGACCTGTCTGGCCTGGGAGACCCCACCGGAGGCACATGCCACCACCAGCAGAGCTCTCAACCTCACAAGGGCACGCAAGCTCCTTCCCCACGACAAGGGGGTGCCCATGAAAGAGCCGCTGCTCTACCTCCAGACATCACAGACCCGGGCATGGGGCGGCCGGGGCCTGCCAAGAATGGGAGTCCTGGAGGGTGTATCCCTCTATCCCTCTGGTAGATAATAAGATTAAGCAGCTGAAAGCAATTTTAATGATCAATAGACAAGATTGCCTTCAGAGCAGTGGTACAGGTGAAAATGGGTAATTGGCAGTCTCATGGTATGTAGTCTCACATGAGTTCATATAAGTTGTGTGTAACAGGGCTGCTGTTATAAATCCACTTTAATTTGCAGAGTCATTAAACTTGTTCCTATTTTATCTGAATAAATTTAATCCCTCTTGTGCATTGCTCTGAGATTCAGATTTGTTTTATGATGTTACAAAAATTCTAGCTGTATACTCTGGCAGTAAGAGGCGAGCCTCTAGGCCTGCAATGTTAAATGTAGGGAGAGTAGAATTTGAGAGTAGAATTAAAAAAAGGATCTCTGTGATTTTGTTCCTAAAATGATGCATGATATTCCTGCTTGACCAACTTGATCTACTTCTATGACAAGGTAACCTGCTCAGTGGATGAGGGAAGAGCTGTGGATGTTGTCTGCCTGGACTTTAGTAAAGCTTTTGACGCTGTTTCCCTCAGCATTCTCCTGGAGAAACTGTCCACTCATGGCTTGGATGGGTGCACTCTTCGCAGGGTAGAAACCTGGCTGATGGTGAATGGAGTTAAATCCAGTTGGCATCCAGTCACAAGAGGTGTTCCTCAGGGCTCAGTACTGTAGCCAGTTTTCTTTAACACCTTTATCAACAATCTGAATGAGGGGATTGAGTGACCAAAAGAAAGGGCTTCATAAAATGTATACGAGCACAGCTACATACTGTGGCATTGAATGACTTTTGGTGGCTCCTCGGATAGCCCATGTTGAACTCTGCAAGACGTTAACAAACTTTCCTGTTTGTCTTGGATGCCCTGAGAGGTCCACAGTAAGAGCTAGATGCCTGTGCAGCAGGAGCTGCTGTCATTGTCAGCCTAAAAAGGTTGCAGTATCTGAGCCAACAGTAAATGCTCCCTCACCACATAGAACTACATAAAGCCTCTTATAAAGGCTAAATACAAGAGCAAACCTGTTTAATTGTTATTTTGGTGGATGGATTTCCACTTCCAAATGCCAGCCTGTTTTTATATATGGTCTAGATATGCCACTGAAAGCTGTGTCATACTTCACTGTTTTCAGGGCAGAATGAGGCATGAAGCAGAAAAGGAAGAGAAACAGCATAGAAGAGATGCTGGGATTTCCCGAAGAGTTTTATGTCCATTTTCTTAGAGACTCCTCAACGTGCCTAGAAATCAAAGCCAGTACGTTAAGCTTTCTGATGAGGGTTTCTCAACACTGCAGGCTTGGAGAAGAGTGGCTGGAAAGCTGTCCAGCAGAAAAGGACCTGGGGGTGTTGGTCAACAGCCAATTGAACATGATCCAGCAGTGTGCCCAGGTGGCCAAGAAAGCCAAAGGCATCCTGGCTTGTATCAGCAATAGTGTGGCCAGCAGGAGGAGGGAAGTGATTGTCCCCCTGTACTCGGCACTGATGAGGCCACACCTCGAGTAGTGTCCAGTAGTGGCCCCTCACTACGAAAAGGATATTGAGGTGCTGGAGTGTGTCCAAAGAAGGGTAACGAAGCTGGTGAGGGGTCTAGAGAAAAAGTCCTGTGAGGAGCAACTGAGGGAACTGGGGGTTGTTTTCTGGAGAAAAGGAGGCTGAGGGGTGACTCTATACAGCTATCCGAAAGAAGGTTGTAGTGAGATGGTCAGCATCTTTTAAGTAACAAGTGATAGGACAAGAGGAAATGGGCTAAAGTTGTGTTAGGGGAGATTTAGGTTGGGTATTCAGAAGAATTACTTTACAGAAAGGGTTGTCAAGCACTGGAACAGGCTGCCCAGGGAAGTGGTTAAGTCCTCGTCCCTGGAGGTACTTAAAAGATGTGTAGATGTGGTGCTGAAGGTTGTGGTTTTGTAGTGACTTGGCAGTGCAGGATGAACGGTTGGAGTTGATGATCTCAAAGATCTCTTCCAACCAACACTGATTTTGGGTATGATTTTTTTTTTTTAAATGTATTCTCAGTTACAGGTGAGACATCAGTGGAGAACTCAGTGTTTAGGACTCTGATTATCTTCTAGGCTTTAGGAACAGGGTGTGTTATAGTTTCCAACAAGAGTTGCATGTGACCATAGCCAAGCTCTTCAGGTATGAATGTTTGTCCTGTAGGTGTCATGGGTATTTGTGCTGTTGAGTTGGGAAAGTAGAGGACTCTGTAGAAAACTCTGAAAATATCCTTTCTGAAATGTCTGATATGTTTTAATCATTTGAGTATTGGCTAGCTAGCTTTGTCCTTGGTAGTGCTTAGTCAGGAGAAACAGGACGGTAACTCCCCCTTAGGCAAGCAGGGTTATCGCTTGAAGGATGGCTTCATTGTCTGGGGCAAGATAAGGAGGAAGGAGAAGTTGTCTTTGTGCTCAAACTGTGACCAACTGGCCCTGAACAGTGGTCGCGGGGCGGGGGACAAACTGCCCAGCTGCCCCTGAAGTGTGCATGCCCCTGAGATCGGGGTTAAAAGGACAACTCTGATGAAGACTATTGCAGAGCTCTTACTTTCTCCCCACAACCACCGAGAGACCCCGGAAGAGAGATACTGCGTCTGCGCAAGGGCAGGAGACCTAATTTACATCCGAAGCGGGGTGGGGTTGTGAATATGTATTAGGCAATGAAGCAATCTTTTGAATATGAATGTTTTACTGCTTCAAATAAGAGATGCTAGCTTGGCTCAGTGCGCGTGCCTTATTGAGGGGTCTTTACCCCGCCACACCCAGCGCTTCGATAAACATACCTGCTTCACAGTCTATGTTGATTGTGGAGTTATTTCGCGCAACACTGTCATATTGCAGGTGTAAGTTATTCTAGGGAGAATTACAAGCCCTTGTTCAAATAATTGTGATAGGCAAGTGCAGAAGTGCTCCCTGCAGCCTGAGGATACGGTAAAAGAACCGGATCACGGCGGATTTTGGCACTTTCCCACAGCAGCAGCCATTTTTCTGGCAAGAGTGTGTCAGCAGGAGAAAGAAGGTGGGTCCCGTGAAATGTTATCTTTCTCTTACAGAAGATGCCAGGTATTTGACATTTGGCAAATCTGGAGTCAGAGTGGGGAGATTGTCCTGGCCAACATTATTGTAGGCTTGGATGTGTCAAAAACTGGAGAAGGGGTGGAACGGGGGAGGAAAGTGCCAAAATGAATCAAAATGCACTGAGGTACGGAGTGGCCAAAGCAGGTTTGATTTTAAATGGTTTATTTCATTCAGCTCCCTCCTCCTTGAGTACTTAACTTGCTTTTACTCTTGCTTATATTGTTTCTTTTTCCTATCTTTTTGGGAACTATATTCAGTTTTCACAAGCATAATTTAGTGTTTCCCACTGTCATAAAAGGGAGGCTGGTTTATGAATTGGACCACCCAAGTGTGGACTATTATGTCAAATAGGATGGTGCGGGAGGTCTGGGCTTGCTGCTGCTTTTATTTATTTATTTATAGCTTTGGAGGTGAGTATAGTTCCCAGGAGATTGTGAAAGCTCTGTGGAATGGGGAGTTTATTTCAATTCACCTCCAGCTAATGGATGCAAGCCCCAAGAGCTTTAGTTGCTTTTGATCCAACTGTGACTCCAGTTGTTTTTCTTTCAGTCTAGGAATTTTTTTTAAAGCAGTTCTATGACAATGATACCTCTGTTTCATTCTAACAGGACATGCCAATAATTCCATTCTTCAGATGCACGAAAGAGGCCTTTCAAGAAAAATAATTACCCAAGTAGGAGTCAATGTGGATCTCCTGGTAGGTGTGCAGAAGCCCCAGCTGCAGTTGGTGGTTGTAGTCTTCTGAATGCTGATGTTCTTTGGAGCACGTCTCCCTGTACTTTTGTTCAGGATCTGTGACCTTTATTGAGTTTGATCCTAGAACTCTTGACAACAAGATGGAGGCTTGAGAGTCTCTTATTTGCTGCTGTTTGTTTCATCCTCAAACCTCTAATGAATTTTTTGAGGTTTTGGGGTTTTTTTTAAATTTCAGGTGCTCCAAAAAACCAGAGAGGAACAGAGGATGAGATACTGTATACACTAGTGACTGGTGGGGTGGTTGTAAATCCGTCCGACTTAAACTCTGTTCATTTTGCAAAGGTTGTCATAACGTCATAACCTTAGTCACGGGACATTTCTCCTGACTCAGTCAAGGAGACATCCATGACGAGCAGTCAGTCTGGTTAGTAACTAAACTGCACCCAAAAATAGTGCTGTAAAGCTCAAAATAACATGTCTGGTAGCAATCAAATTCTACCCAGACCCACACAAGAGCAGAAGAGAACTTCAGCCACATAATTACATTCTCCTATGTACCACCTCCCAGGCAGCAGTTTGTACACTAGTTCTCTCTGAAAAAAAAAAGAAGGTCTTACATTCCTGTTTACAGTGTCTAGAGAAAAGGCTTTCTAAGCTATTTGCACAGAGCTGTCATAGATGGTGCAGATCCCATGGGGCGCCTTGCTCCTTTTGTAGCAATAGCTGCAAACCAGGTGGGTCATGCCACAATGTCTAGAATTTTGAGGCACGTGAATTTCATCACCTGAAATACTCCCTGATAACATCTATGTTCAAAGGAAAAGGATAGTTGAAGGTGGAGAAGCATTTTTCTAGGGATGGAGCTCTTACTAGTCTGATGAATGACATGCTTCTGTTGTTGAGTAACTTGAGGGCAGTCCTGAAAGTGTTGTCTCTATGCTGCCATGTGTTGGTTCTCAGGAGGACACAGAATAGTGTATTTTACTTATCAGTTCCCAAGTGAGGAATAGCTACTCATCCTTTTTTTCCTCTGCTCTCTGCTTCCTTTATATTAGTCTCTTTTCAGAGGTAATACGTTTAATGTGAGATGTTTGATAAGCCCATCGAGGCCATGTCAGGTCTGGAAATAACACCAGTTCTCATTCATGCGGGAAGAAGTTGTAGCTAGTTGTACTGCCTTCTATCTTCCATGATCTGCAGAAGTCTGTTTCCTTTCCTTCTGCTTTTTTAAAGATGTTATCCTCAAAACTGGCTACTTTGCTTAATTTCAGGGAAAGATTCCACAGGATGAGATTAAGTATGTGTGTGTTTGTATGTATAGAAATTTACATCCACATATATATGAGTCAAGATACTTAGGTAAAGGGGCAACTTGGTGTCAGGTATCCTGAGGACTGGTTTTCAACTCCGAGCTTTGAGGAAATGCATATACTTTTAAAATGATGCAGCTGAGACTTACCAGAGAGCAAAAATACTGCAACATATATGTCTGTCTTTACCTAAATAGCAGGTAGTTGGCAGCGTGAAAGTTAGTAGCATGAAACTAAATAAGCCTCACATCTGCTGTATTTTGTATTCTCAAACTTTGTGCCTCAGGTGGTGTCGATGTTGAGAAGATGACATTTCTCTCACCTGTTACAGCTCCTTCTCTGTTCATTCACCAGATATCCTTCCAAAAGAAACCAGTATGTAGGGAGGAAATAACGTGTGCTTGGACTTTTACTGACTCTTGGAGAGTCAGACTTGTGATTTTGCCC